>NW_027011615.1:0-23121 GCF_036934945.1 Oncorhynchus masou masou | reverse complement strand
TGTGGAATAGAGTTCCATGTAGTCATGGCTCTATGTAGTACTGTGGAATAGAGTTCCATGTAGTCATGGCTCTATGTAGTACTGTGGAATAGAGTTCCATGTAGTTATGACTCTATGTAGTACTGTGGAATAGAGTTCCATTTAGTCATGGCTCTATGTAGTACTGTGGAATAGAGTTCCATGTAGTCTATGGCTCTATGTAGTACTGTAGAATAGAGTTCCATGTAGTCATGGCTCTATGTAGTACTGTGGAATAGAGTTCCATGTAGTTATGGCTCTATGTAGTACTGTGGAATGGAGTTCCATGTAGTCATGGCTCTATGTAGTACTGTGGAATAGAGTTCCATGTAGTCATGGCTCTATGTGGTACTGTGGAATAGAGGTTCCATGTAGTCATGGCTCTATGTAGTACTGTGGAATAGAGTTCCATGTGGTGCGTGGACTCTAGGTAGTACTGTGGAATAGAGTTCCATGTAGTTATGGCTCTATGTAGTACTGTGGAATAGAGTTCCATGTAGTTATGGCTCTATGTAGTACTGTGGAATAGAGTTCCATGTAGTCATGGCTCTATGTAGTACTGTGGAATAGAGTTCCATGTAGTCATGGCTCTATGTAGTACTGTGGAATAGAGTTCCATGTAGTCACGTGGCTCTATGTAGTACTGTGGAATAGAGTTCCATGTAGTCATGGCTCTATGTAGTACTGTGGAATAGAGTTCCATGTGGTCATGGCTCTATGTGGTACTGTGGGGTAGAGTTCCATGTAGTCATGGCTCTATGTGGTACTGTGGAATAGAGTTCCATGTAGTCGTGGTCTCTATGTAGTACTGTGGAATAGAGTTCCATGTAGTCATGGCTCTATGTAGTACTGTGGAATAGAGTTCCATGTAGTTATGGCTCTATGTAGTACTGTGGAATAGAGTTCCATGTAGTCATGGCTCTATGTAGTACTGTGGAATAGAGTTCCATGTAGTCATGGCTCTATGTAGTACTGTGGAATAGAGTTCCATGTAGTCATGGCTCTATGTAGTACTGTGGAATAGAGTTCCATGTAGTCATGGCTCTATGTAGTACTGTGGAGCAGAGTTCCATGTAGTCATGGCTCTATGTGGTACTGTGGAATAGAGTTCCCATGTAGTCATGGCTTTATGTGGTACTGTGGAATAGAGTTCCATGTAGTCATGGCTCCATGTAGTACTGTGGAATAGAGTTCCATGTAGTCATGGTCTCTATGTAGTACTGTGGAATAGAGTTCCATGTAGTCATGGCTCTATGTAGTACTGTGGAATAGAGTTCCATGTAGTCATGGCTCTATGTAGTACTGATGGAATAGAGTTCCATGTAGTCATGGCTCTATGTAGTACTGTGGAATAGAGTTCCATGTAGTCATGGCTCTATGTAGTACTGTGGAATAGAGTTCCATGTAGTCATGGCTCTATGTGGTACTGTGGAATAGAGTTCCATGTAGTCATGGCTCTATGTAGTACTGTGGAATAGAGTTCCATGTAGTCATGGCTCTATGTGGTACTGTGGAATAGAGTTCCATGTAGTCATGGCTCTATGTAGTACTGTGGAATAGAGTTCCATGTAGTCATGGCTCTATGTAGTACTGTGGAATAGAGTTCCATGTAGTCATGGCTCTATGTAGTACTGTGGAATAGAGTTCCATGTAGTCATGGTTCTATGTAGTACTGTGGAATAGAGTTCCATGTAGACATGGCTCTATGTAGTACTGTGGAATAGAGTTCCATGTAGTCATGGCTCTATGTAGTACTGTGGAATAGAGTTCCATGTAGTCATGGCTCTATGTAGTACTGTGGAATAGAGTTCCATGTAGTCATGGCTCTATGTAGTACTGTGGAATAGAGTTCCATGTAGTCATGGCTCTATGTAGTACTTTGGAATAGAGTTCCATGTAGTCATGGCTCTATGTAGTACTGTGGAATAGAGTTCCATGTAGTCATGGCTCTATGTAGTACTGTGGAATAGAGTTCCATGTAGTCATGGCTCTATGTAGTACTGTGGAATAGAGTTCCATGTAGTCATGGCTCTATGTAGTACTGTGGAATAGAGTTCCATGTAGTCATGGCTCTATGTAGTACTGTGGAACAGAGTTCCATGTAGTCATGGCTCTATGTAGTACTGTGGAATAGAATTCCATGTAGTCATGGCTCTATGTAGTACTGTGGAATAGAGTTCCATGTAGTCATGGCTCTATGTGGTACTGTGGAATAGAGTTCCATGTAGTCATGGCTCTATGTAGTACTGTGGAATAGAGTTCCATGTAGTCATGGCTCTATGTAGTACTGTGGAATAGAGTTCCATGTAGTCATGGCTCTATGTAGTACTGTGGAATAGAGTTCCATGTAGTCATGGCTCTATGTGGTACTGTGGAATAGAGTTCCATGTAGCCATGGCTCTATGTAGTACTGTGGAATAGAGTTCCATGTAGTCATGGCTCTATGTAGTACTGTGGAATAGAGTTCCAAGTCAGTCATGGCTCTATGTAGTACTGTGGAATAGAGTTCCATGTCGTCATGGCTCTATGTAGTACTGTGCACCTCCCATAGTCTGTTCTGGACTTGGGGACTGTGAAGAGACCTCTGTGATTTCTAGGTGACATGGTTAAATTGAGCTGTGCCAGTAGTTTAGACAGACAGCTTGGTACATTCAGTTTGTCAATGTCTCTTCATAAATACAAGTCATGAGGAAGTCAAACCCTCTTCCACTTGGAGCCATGAGAGATGGACATGCATGGGGTATTGTGATGTCATCATGGGGTATTGTGATGTCATCATGGGTTATTGTGATGTCATCATGGGGGTATAGTGATGTCATCAGGTATAGGGTATCATCATATATAGTGATGTCATCATGGGGTATTGTGATGTCACTATGGGGTATAGTGATGTCATCATGGGGTATTGTGATGTCATCATGGGGTATAGTGTGTGTAGATTAATGAGGAAATTGTTTAATTTAATCCATTCTAGAAAGGCTGTAACGTAATAAACTGGGGAAAATATATTGAGGGGTGTGATTACTTTCCGAATGCACTGTATTGAAAACTGATACAAAAAACTGAAAACTGATACATACTTGATTCAACAGAGTTTTTCCACTTAAAATTATTATACAAAATTATTGCCACCAGCAAATGCTGTATATCTTTAGGGGACATAGAACGATCTCAGCTCTGTCGAGAACAATCTCAGCTCTGTCGAGAACAATCTCAGCTCTGTCGAGAACGAACAATCTCAGCCTAGAGAACGAACAATCTCAGCTCTGTAGAGAACGAACGATCTGTCAGAACTCTGAAGCTTCCAAACGATCTCAGCTCTGTGGAGAACAATCTCAGCTCTGTAGAGAACAACGATCTCAGCTCTGTAGGAGAACGAACGATCTCAGCTCTGTAGAGAACAAAGCTCTGTCGATCTCAGCTCTGTGAGAACTGAACGACCAGCCTGTAGAGAACGAACGATCTCAGCTCTGTAGAGAACGAACGATCTCAGCCTGTAGAGAACGGGCGATCTCAGCTCTGTAGAGAACAAACGATCTCAGCTCTGTAGAGAACGATCTCAGCTCTGTGAGAACAATCTCAGCTCTGTAGAGAACGATCTCAGCTCTGTAGAGAACGATCTCAGCTCTGTAGACGATCTCAGCTCTGGGTAGAGAACGATCTCAGCTCTGTAGAGTTTACTGTGAAACAGCCAGAATCACAGGATCATTTATCCTGGTTTTTGCTCCTATGCAGCTTGTTTCTTCAGTCACAAGTTCAGGAATGGTACAAAAAAAAAGACAAATCGCAACATTCACTTAAAGTTGAACTGACAAATAGCAGTGTTGGGTGATCTGGAAAACCAGGCAGTCAATCAATTATATAATAATAATCGTAGGAAAGGTTTTCATCTTCGCTCACAATCTGTGGATAAAATACGGTCAGAAAGGTTCATGATTCATTACATCACAAAAATATATGTCACATGGAAACCAAACGAGGTCTATGGTGATAGGTGGGTTGGGCTGAGGGGGGTGGGATTAAAGAGCTGAGGTCTATGGTGATAGGTGGGTTGGGCTGAGGGGTGGGATTAAAGAGCTGAGCTCTATGGTGATAGGTGGGTTGGGCTGAGGGGGTGGGATTAACTCTTGGAACTCTAGGGGCAGTATTTCATTTTTGGATGAAAAAACGTTCCCATTTTAAACAAGATATTTTGTCACGAAAAGATGCTCGACTATGCATATAATTGACAACTTTGGAAAGAAAACACTCTGACGTTTCCAAAACTGCAAAGATATTATCTGTGAGTGCCACAGAACTGATGCTACAGGCGAAACCAAGATGAAACTTCAAACAGGAAATTAGCAACATTTTTGAGGCGCTGTTTTCCAATGTCTCCTTATATGGCTGTGAATGCGCCCTGAACGAGCCGACACTTTCTGTCGTTTCCCCAAGGTGTCTGCAGCATTGTGACGTATTTGTAGGCATATCATTGGAGGATTGACCATAAGAGACCACATTTACCAGGTGTCCGCCCGGTGTCCTGCGTCGAAATTGGTGCGTAATCTTCAGCTGCAAGTATTCTTCCATGTGATTCAGAGGAGAAACCAAACTTCCACGAACGATATATCAACGAAGAGATATGTGAAAAACACCTTGAGGATTGATTCTAAACAACGCTTGCCATGTTTCAGTCGATATTATGGAGTTAATTTGAAAAAAGTTTGGCGTTTTGATGACTGAATTTTCGCTTTTCTTTTGGTAGCCAAACGTGATGTACAAAACAGAGCGATTTCTCCCTACACAAAGAATCGTTCAGGAAAAACTGAACATTTGCTATGTAACTGAGAGTCTCCTCATTGAAAACATCCGAAGTTCTTCAAAGGTAAATGATTTTATTTGAATGCTTTTCTGGTTTTTGTGAAAATGTTGCCCGCTAAATGCTACGCTAAATGCTACGCTAGCTATCAATACTCTTACACAAATGCTTGTTTTGCTATGGTTGAAAAGCATATTTTGAAAATCTGAGATGACAGTGTTGTTAAGAAAAGGCTAAGCTTGAGAGCTAGCACATTTATTTCATTTCATTTGCGATTTTCATGAATAGTTAACATTGCGTTATGGTAATGAGCTTGAGGCTGTATTCACGATCCCTGATCCGGGATGGGTACTATCGAGAGGTTAAAGAGCTGAGGTCTATGGTGATAGGTGGGATGGGCTGAGAGTGGCTGAGGGGAGGGATTAAAGAGCTGAGGTCTATGGTGATAGGTGGGTTGGGCTGAGGGGTGGGATTAAAGTGCTGAGGTCTATGGTGATAGGTGGGATGGGCTGAGAGTGGCTGAGGGGGAGGGATTAAAGAGCTGAGGTCTATGGTGATAGGTGGGATGGGCTGAGGGGAGGGATTAAAGAGCTGGGTCTATGGTGATAGGTGGGATGGGCTGAGGGGAGGGGTTAAAGAGCTGAGGTCTATGGTGACAGGCGGGATGGGCTGAGGGGAGGGATTAAAGAGGTGAGGTCTATGGTGATAGGTGGGATGGGCTGAGGGGAGGATTAAAGAGCTGAGGTCTATGGTGATAAGTAGGCTGAGGGGAGGGATTAAAGAGCTGAGGTCTATGGTGATAGGTGGGATTGGCTGAGGGGAGGGATTAAAGAGCTGAGGTCTATGGTGACAGGCGGGATGGGCTGAGGGGAGGATTAAAGAGCTGAGGTCTATGGTGATAGGTGGGATGGGCTGAGGGGGAAGGATTAAAGAGCGGAGGTCTATGGTGATAGGTGGGATGGGCTGGGGGGAGGGATTAAAGAGCTGAGGTCTATGGTGACAGGCGGGATGGGCTGAGGGGGAGGGATTAAAGAGCTGAGGTCTATGGTGACAGGTGGGATGGGCTGAGGGGAGGGATTATAGAGCTGAGGTCTATGGTGATAGGTGGGATGGGCTGAGGGGAGGGATTATAGAGCTGAGGTCTATGGTGATAGGTGGGATGGGCTGAGGGGGAGGGATTAAAGAGCTGAGGTCTATGGTGATAGGTGGGATGGGCTGAGGGGAAGGATTAAAGAGCTGAGGTCTATGGTGATAGGTGGGATGGGCTGAGGGGTGGGATTAAAGAGCTGAGGTCTATGGTGATAGGTGGGATGGGCTGAGGGGAGGGATTATAGAGCTGAGGTCTATGGTGATAGGTGGGATGGGCTGAGGGGGAGGGATTAAAGAGCTGAGGTCTATGGTGATAGGTGGGATGGGCTGAGGGGAGGGGAGGGATTAAAGAGCTGAGGTCTATGGTGACAGGTGGGATGGGCTGAGGGGGAGGGGAGGGATTAAAGAGCTGAGGTCTATGGTGATAGGTGGGATGGGCTGAGGGGGAGGGATTAAAGCGCTGAGGTCTATGGTGATAGGTGGGATGGGCTGAGGGGGAGGGATTAAAGAGCTGAGGTCTATGGTGATAGGTGGGATGGGCTGAGGGGGAGGGATTAAAGAGCTCATGTTTGGTCATGTTTTATGCGACTGCTTTATAGAAAAGTACAAAGTCAACTGGTTGTACATGAAGCAGAAAATATGTATAAACGAGGGGGAAAAATGGTGTCCTCTGATGAGGTGGGACGGTTTAATAAAATAAAATATTGAAGAAAAAACGGGGATGTTAATTGACGGGGCTGTTGTTCCTCCATTCTAATGTGCCCCAGTCTGTCTCCAGCTGGGCGGAGCATTAGACACAGCAGGCCCATAAGCACTGTGATAAACCCTGGATAAACACGGCGGAGAGAAACAGATCAACATGACGCTCTACGCTGGGACAGACACATGGACTGGAGAGCTGTCTGGTGGCAGTGAGGAGGACAGACAGACGATCATCTACAAGACAGAGCTGCTGAGACCATGTGACAATAACCAAAGACTTGACTGAGTTGGAAGGCTGAAGGACAGGCACACACCACTGGTAATGGAGGTCCTCAGGTAAGGGGCTGTATGGGGGCTGTATAAGGGGCTGTATAGGGGCTGTATAGGGGCTGTAGGGGCTGTATAGGGCTGTATAGGGGCGTATAAGGGGCTGTATAGGGGCTGTATAGGGGCTGTATAGGGGCTGTATAGGGGCTGTATAGGGGCTGTATAGGGGCTGTATAAGGGCTGTATAGGGGCTGTATAGGGGCTGTATAGGGGCTGTATAAGGGCTGTATAGGGGCTGTATAGGGGCTGTATAGGGGCTGTATAGGGGCTGTATAGGGGCTGTATAGGGGCTGTATAGGGGCTGTATAAGGGCTGTATAGGGGCTGTATAGGGGCTGTATGGGGGCTGTATGGGGGCTGTATAGGGGCTGTATAGGGCTGTATAAGGGCTGTATAGGGGCTGTATAGGGCTGTATAAGGGCTGTATAGGGGCTGTATAGGGCTGTATAGGGGCTGTATGGGGGCTGTATAGGGGCTGTATAGGGTCTGTATAAGGGCTGTATAAGGGCTGAATAGGGGCTGTATGGGGGCTGTATAGGGGCTGTATAGGGCTGTATAGAGGCTGTATAGGGGCTGTATGGGGGCTGTATAGGGGCTGTATAGGGGCTGTATAGGGCTGTATAGAGGCTGTATAGGGGCTGTATAGGGGCTGTATAGGGGCTGTATAGGGGCTGTATAGGGCTGTATAGGGGCTGTATAGGGGCTGTATAAGGGCTGTATGGGGGCTGTATAGGGGCTGTATAGGGTCTGTATAAGGGCTGTATAGGGGCGAATAGGGGCTGTATGGGGGCTGTATAGGGGGCTGTATAGGGCTGTATAGAGGCTGTATAGGGGCTGTATGGGGGCTGGGGGCTGTATAGGGGTATGGGGCTGTATAGAGGCTGTATAGGGGCTGTATAGGGGCTGTATAGGGGCTGTATAGGGCTGTATAGGGGCTGTATAGGGGCTGTATAGGGGCTGTATAGGGCTGTATAGGGGCTGTATAGCGGCTGTATAGGGGCTGTATAGGGGCTGTATAGGGGCTGTATAGGGGCTGTATAGGGCTGTATAGGGGCTGTATAGGGGCTGTATAGCGGCTGTATAGGGGCTGTATAGGGCTGTATAGGGGCTGTATAGCGGCTGTATAGGGGCTGTATAGGGGCTGTATAGGGGCTGTATAGGGGCTGTATAGGGGCTGTATAGGGCTGTATAGGGGCTGTATAGGGGCTGTATAGGGGCTGTATAAGGGCTGTATAGGGCTGTATAGGGCTGTATAGGGGCTGTATAAGGGCTGTATGGGGGCTGTATGGGGGCTGTATAGGGAGGGGCTGTATAGGGGGACGTTATAGGGGCCGTATGGGGGGCCGTATAGGGGCCGTATAGGGCCGTATAAGGGCCGTATGGGGGCGTATGGGGGCTGTATAGGGGCTGTATAGGGGCTGTATAAGGGCTGTGTAGGGCTGTATAGGGGCTGTATAGGGGCTGTATAAGGGCTGTATGGGGGCTGTATAGGGGCTGTATAGGGCTGTATAAGGGCTGTATAGGGGCTGTATAGGGGCTGTATAGGGGCTGTATAGGGCTGTATAGGGGCTGTATAGCGGCTGTATAGGGGCTGTATAGGGGCTGTATAGGGGCTGTATAGGGGCTGTATAGGGGGGCTGTATAGGGCTGTATAGGGGCTGTATAGGGGCTGTATAGGGGCTGTATAAGGGCCGTATAGGGGCCGTATGGGGGCTGTATAGGGGCTGTATAGGGCTGTATAGGGGCTGTATAGGGGCCGTATAGGGGCTGTATGGGGGCTGTATAGGGGCTGTATAGGGCTGTATAGGGCTGTATAGGGGCTGTATGGGGGCTGTATGGGGGGCTGTATAAAGAGGGCTGTATAGGGGCTGTATGGGGCTGTATAGGGGCTGTATAGGGGCTGTATAGGGGCTGTATAGGGGCTGTATGGGGGCTGTATGGGGGCTGTATGGGGGCTGTATAGCGGCTGTATAGGCTGTATGGGGGCTGTATAGCGGCTGTATAGGGGCTGTATGGGCTGTATAGGGGCTGTATAGGGGCTGTATAGGGGCTGTATATGGGGGGTATAAGGGCTGTATAGGGGCTGTATAGGGGCTGTATGCGGCTGTATAGGGGCTCTATAGGGGCTGTATAGGGGCTGTATAGGGGCTGTATAGGGGGCTGTATAGGGGCTGTATAGGGCTGTATAGGGGCTGTATAGCTGTATAGGGGCTGTATGGGGGCTGTATGGGGCTGTATGGGGGCTGTATGGGGGCTGTATGGGGGCTGTATGGGGCTGTATAGCGGCTGTATAGGGGCTGTATGGGGCTGTATAGCGGCTGTATAGGGGCTGTATAGGGCTGTATAGGGGCTGTATAGGGGCTGCTGTATGGGGGCTCTATAGGGGCTGTATAAGGGCTGCTGTATAGGGGCTGTATAGCGGCTGTATAGGGGCTGTATAGGGGCTGTATAGGGGCTGTATAGGGGCTGTATAGGGGCTGTATAGGGGCTGTATAGGGCTGTATAGCGGCTGTATAGGGGCTGTATAGGGGCTGTATAGGGGCTGTATAGGGGCTGTATAGGGGCTGTATAGGGGCTGTATAAGGCTGTATAGCGCTGTATAGGGGCTGTATAGGGGCTGTATAGGGCTGTATAGGGGGGCTGTATAGGGGCTGTATAGGGGCTGAATAGGGGCCGTATAGGGGGCTGTATAAGGGCTGTATAGGGGCTGTGTAAGGGCTGTATAGGGGCTGTATAGGGGCTGTATAAGGGCTGTATAGGGGCTGTATAGGGGCTGTATAGGGGCTGTATGGGGGCTGTGTAAGGGCTGTATAGGGGCTGTGTAAGGGGCTGTATAGGGGCTGTGTAAGGGCTGTATAGGGGCTGTATAGGGGGCTGTATAGGGGGCTGTATAAGGGCTGTATAGGGGCTGTATAGGGGCTGTATGGGGGCTGTATAGGGGCTGTATGGGGGCTGTATAGGGCTGTATAGGGGCTGTATAGGGGCTGTATAAGGGCTGTATGGGGGCTGTATAGGGGCTGTATAGGGGCTGTGTAAGGGCTGTATAGGGGCTGTATGGGGCTGTATGGGGGCTGTGTAAGGGCTGTATAGGGGCTGAATAGGGACTGTATAGGGGCTGTATAAGGGCTGTATGGGGGCTGAATAGGGACTGTATGGGGGCTGTATAAGGGCTGTATGGGGGCTGTATAGGGGCTGTATAGGGGCTGTGTAAGGGCTGTATAGGGCTGTATAGGGGCTGTATAGGGGCTGTATAAGGGCTGTATAGGGGCTGTATAGGGGGCTGTATAGGGGCAGTATAGGGGCCGTATAGGGCTGTATAGGGGCTGTATAGGGGCTGTATAAGAGGTATAGGGGCTGTATAGGGGCTGTATAGGGGCTGTATAAGGGCTGTATAGGGGCTGTATAGGGGCTGTATGGGGGCTGTATGGGGGCTGTATAGGGGCTGTATAGGGGCTGTGTAAGGGCTGTATAGGGGCTGTATAGGGGCTGTATAGGGGCTGTATGGGGGCTGTATAGGGGCTGGCTAGGGCTGTATAGGGGCTGTATAGGGGCTGTATAGGGGCTGTATAGGGGCTGTATAGTAAGGGCTGTATAGGGGCTGTGTAGGGGCTGTGTAAGGAGCTGTATAGGGCTGTATAAGGGCTGTATAGGGGCTGTATAGGGGGGCTGTATAGGGGCTGTATGGGGGCTGTATAGGGGCTGTATAGGGGCTGTATGGGGGCTGTATAGGGGCTGTATGGGGCTGTATAGGGCTGTATAGGGGCTGTATAGGGGCTGTATAAGGGCTGTATGGGGGCTGTATAGGGGCTGTAGGGGCTGTGTAAGGGCTGTATAGGGGCTGTATGGGGCTGTATGAGGGGCTGTAAGGGCTGTATAGGGGCTGAATAGGGGCTGTATAGGGGCTGTATAGGGGCAGTATAGGGGCCGTATAGGGCTGTATAGGGGCTGTATAAGGGCTGTATAGGGGCTGTATGGGGGGGCTGTATAGGGGCTGTATAGGGGCTGTATAGGGGCTGTATGGGGGCTGTATAGGGGCTGTATAGGGGCCGTATAGGGGCCGTATAGGGCTGTATAGGGGGGCTGTATAGGGGCTGTATAGGGGCAGTATAGGGGGCCGTATAGGGGGCCGTATAGGGCTGTATAGGGGCCGTATAAGGGCTGTATAGGGGCTGTATGGGGGCTGTATAGGGGCTGTATAGGGGCTGTATGGGGGCTGTGGGGGCTGTATAGGGGCTGTATGGGCTGTATAGGGGCTGTATGAGGGCTGTATTGGAGCTGTATAGAGCTGTATGGGGGCTGTATAGGGGCTGTATAGGGGCTGTATTAGGGCTGTATAGGGGCTGTATTAGGGCTGTATAGGGGCTGTATAGGGCTGTATAGGGGCTGTATAGGGGCTGTATAGGGGCTGTATAGGGGTGTATAGGGGCTGTATAGGGCTGTATGGTGGCTTTATAGGGATGTATAGGGGCTGTATGAGGGCTGTATAGGGGCTGTATGAGGGCTGCATAGGAGCTGTATGGGGGCTGTATAGGGGCTGTATAAGGATGTATGGGGGCTGTATAGGAGCTGTATGAGGGCTGTATAGGGGGCTGTATAGGGGCTGTATAGGGGCTGTATGGGGGCTGTATGGGGGCTGTATAGGGGCTGTATAGGGGCTGTATGGGGGCTGTGTAAGGGCTGTATAGGGGCTGTATGGGGGCTGTATAGGGGCTGTATAGGGGCTGTATAGGGGCTGTATGGGGGCTGTGTAAGGGCTGTATAGGGGGCTGTATAGGGGTGTATAGGGGCTGTATAGGGGCTGTATAGGGCTGTATAGGGGCAGTATAGGGGCCATTATGGGGGCTGTATAGGGGCTGTATGGGGGCTGTATAGGGGCTGTATGGGGGCTGTATAGGGGCTGTATAGGGGCTGTATGGGGGCTGTATGAGGGCTGTATAGGAGCTGTATAGGGGCTGTATGGGGGCTGTATAGGGGCTGTATAGGGGCTGTATGGGGGCTGTATAGGGGCTGTATAGGGGCTTTACTGTTTACTGTTAATTTTTATTGTTATTTCACTTTTGTTTATTATCTACCTCTCTTGCTTTGGCAACGTTAACATATAATTAACAATAAAGGAATCCCATGTCAATAAAGATCAATGTTAACACATGTTTCCCATGTCAATAAAGATCAATGTTAACACATGTGTCCCATGTCAATAAAGATCAATGTTAACACATGTTTCCCATGTCAATAAAGATCATTGTTAACACATGTTTCCCATGTCAATAAAGATCAATGTTAACACATGTGTCCCATGTCAATAAAGATCAATGTTAACACATGTTTCCCATGTCAATAAAGATCAATGTTAACACATGTTTCCCATGTCAATAAAGATCAATGTTAACACATGTTTCCCATGTCAATAAAGATCAATGTTAACACATGTGTCCCATGTCAATAAAGATCAATGTTAACACATGTTTCCCATATCAATAAAGATCAATGTTAACACATGTTTCCCATGTCAATAAAGATCATTGTTAACACATATGTCCATGTCAATAAAGATCAATGTTAACACATGTTTCCCATGTCAATAAAGATCAATGTTAACACATGTGTCCCATGTCAATAAAGATCAATGTTAACACATGTTTCCCATGTCAATAAAGATCAATGTTAACACATGTTCCCCATGTCAATAAAGATCAATGTTAACACATGTTTCCCATGTCAATAAAGATCAATGTTAACATGTTTCCCATGTCAATAAAGATCCAATGTTAACACGTTTCCCATGTCCAATATAAAGATCAATGTTAACATGTGTCCCATGTCAATAAAGATCAATGTTAACATGTGTGTCCCATGTCAATAAAGATCAATGTTAACATGTGTGTCCCATGTCAATAAAGATCAATGCTAACATGTTTCCCATGCCAATAAAGATCAATGTTAACATGTTTCCCATGCCAATAAAGATAAATGTTAACATGTTTCCCATGCCCATAAAGATCAATGTTAACATGTTTCCCATGTCAATAAAGATCAATGTTAACATGTTTCCCATGCCAATAAAGATCAATGTTAACATGTTTCCCATGCCCATAAAGATCAATGTTAACATGTTTCCCATGCCAATAAAGATCAATGTTAACATGTTTCCCATGCCAATAAAGATCAATGTTAACATGTTTCCCACATACCAATAAAGATCAATGTTAACATGTTTCCCATGTCAATAAAGATCAATGTTAACATGTTTCCAGTCTCACTCACTACCTATCTACTTTCCACTGGACAAACCACACCTTGACAGTACAGTCTGGAGAGAGTAGAGTCTGGAGAGTGTAGAGTCTGGAGAGAGTATCTGGAGAGAGTAGAGTCTGGAGAAGAGTACAGTCTGGAGAGAGTAGAGTCTGGAGAGAGTAGAGTCTAGAGAGAGGAGAGTCTGAAGGTACAGTCTGAGAGTAGAGTCTGGAGAGTAGAGTCTGGAGAGTAAGAGTCTGGAGAGAGTAGAGTCTGGAGAGAGTAGAGTCTGAATAGAGTAGGGTCTGGAGAGTAGAGTCTGGAGAGTGGAGTCTGGAAGGAGTGGAGTCTGGAGAGAGTAGAGTCTGGAGAGAGTAGAGTCTGGAGATTAGAGTCTGGAGAGTAGAGTCTGGAGAGTAGAGTCTGGAGAGTAGAGTCTGGAGAGGAGTAGAGTCTGGAGGAGAGTAGAGTCTGGAGAGTAGAGTCTGGAGAGTAGAGTCTGGAGAGTAGAGTCTGGAGAGTAGAGTCTGGAGAGAGTAGAGTCTGGAGAGAGTAGAGTCTGGAGAGAGGAGGTCTGGAGAGAGAGTCTGAGAGTAGGAGAGTCTGGAGAGTAGAGTCTGGAGAGTAGAGTCTGGAGAGAGTAGTCTGGAGAGTAGAGTCTGGAGAGAGTAGAGTCTGGAGAGTAGAGTCTGGAGAGGGAGAGTCTGGAGAGAGTAGAGTCTGGATATAGAGTCCATAAAGAGAAGAGTCTGGAGGTAGAGTCTGGAGGCCAGAGTCTGGAGAGTAGAGTCTGGAGAGGAGAGTCTGGAGAGAGTAAGTCTGGAGAGGAGAGTCTGGAAGTAGAGTCTAGAGTAGAGTCTGGAGAGTAGAGTCTGGGAGAGAGAGTCTGGAGAGAGTAGAGTCTGGAGAGTAGAGTCTGGAGAGAGTAGAGTCTGGAGAGTAGAGTCTGGAGAGGGAGAGGGCTGGGCGTGTTAGAAAGAAAGAGATGGAGAGAGACCTTTTCATTTTTAGTAACTGTTAAATCAAAATCTTAATTTTACACATTAACCAACGTCTTACGTTTTTTTCATTCAACTTTTTCACTCCGGATGCTTTATCTGGACGTGGTTCATCAGGACCTCCACCAGCCAACCAGTAGTAACATTAACATGATGCTTTATCTGGACGTGGTTCACCAGGACCTCCACCAGCCAACCAGTAGTAACATTAACATGATGCTTTATCTGGACGTGGTTCTACAGGACCTCCACCAGCCAACCAGTAGTAACATTAACATGATGCTTTATCTGGACGTGGTTCTACAGGACCTCCACCAGCCAACCAGTAGTAACATTAACATGATGCTTTATCTGGACGTGTTTCTACAGGACCTCCACCAGCCAACCAGTAGTAACATTAACATGATGCTTTATCAGGACCTCCACCAGCCAACCAGTAGTAACATTAACATGATGCTTTATCTGGACGTGGTTCATCAGGACCTCCACCAGCCAACCAGTAGTAACATTAACATGATGCTTTATCTGGACGTGGTTCTACAGGACCTCCACCAGCCAACCAGTAGTAACATTAACATGATGCTTTACCTGGACGTGGTTCTACAGGACCTCCACCAGCCAACCAGTAGTAACATTAACATGATGCTTTATGAGGACCTCCACCAGCCAACCAGTAGTAACATTAACATGATGCTTTATCTGGACGTGGTTCATCAGGACCTCCACCAGCCAACCAGTAGTAACATTAACATGATGCTTTATCTGGCCATGGTTCTCCAGGACCTCCACCAGCCAACCAGTAGTAACATTAACATGATGCTTTATCTGGACATGGTTCTCCAGGACCTCCACCAGCCAAACAGTAGTAACATTAACATGATGCTTTATCTGGACATGGTTCTCCAGGACCTCCACCAGCCAACCAGTAGTAACATTAACCTCTTGAAACTCTAGGGGCGCTATATCATTTTTGGATAAAAAGACGTGCCCGTTTTAAATAGCAATATTTTGTCACAAAAAAGATGCTCGACTATGCATATAATTGATAGCTTTGGAAAGAAAACAATCTGACGTTTCCAGAACTGCAAGATATTCTCTGTCGTGCTAGAACGTGAGCTACAGGCAAAAACCAAGATGAAACGGCATCAGGAAATCAGAGGATTTTTGAGGATATGTTTTCCATTGTCTCCTTACTATGGCTGTGAATAAGAGAGTAACAAACCTGCCCTTTCTGTCGTTTCCCCAAGGTGTCTGCAGCATTGTGACTTATTTCTAGGCATATCATTGGAAGATTGACCATAAGAGACCACATTTACCAGTGTCCACCAGGTGTCCTGTGAATTGGTGCGCAAACCTCAGCTGCAAGTATTTTTCCATGAACAGAGAAAGCAGGCTTCCACAACGATATATCAATTAGAGATATGTGAAAAACACCTGAAAGTTGATTCCAAACAACGCTTTATATGCTCATATTATGGAGTTAATTCGGAAAAAGTTTGACGTTGTTGGTGACTGAATTTTCGGTTCGTTTCGGTAGCCAAATGTGATGTACTAAACGGAGCGATTTCTCCTACACAAAGATTCTTTCAGGAAAAACTGAACATTTGCTATGTAACTGAGAGTCTCCTCATTGAAAACATCCGAAGCTCTTCAAAGGTAAATGATTTTATTTATTTGGTTATCTGGTTTTTGTGAAAATGTTGCGTGCTAAATGCTACTCAAAATGCTAAGCTAGCTTAGCATACTCTTACACAAATTAGTGAATTGCTATGGTTCAAAAGCATATTTTGAAAATCTGAGATGACAGTGTTGTTAAGAAAAGGCTAAGCTTGAGAGTAGGCGCATTATTTTCATTTTATTTGCAATTTTCAGAAATCGTTAACGTTACATTATGCTAATGAGCTTGAGGCTATAACTGTATACAGGTTTTTTTCATAGCCAAACGTGAACAAAACGGAGCGATTTGTCCTACACAAATAATATTTTTTGAAAAACTGAACATTTGCTATCTAACTGAGAGTCTCCTCATTGAAAACATCTGAAGTTCTTCAAAGGTAAATGATTTTATTTGAATGATTTTCTTGTTTTTGTGAAAATGTTGCTGGCTGTATTCTAGGCTTATAGCAATGTTAGCAATCAATACTCTTACACAAATGCTTGTTTAGCTATGGTTGAAAAGCATATTTAGAAAATCTGAGATGACAGTGTTGTTAACAAAGTCTAAGCTGAGAGCAAATATATTTATTTCATTTCATTTGCGATTTTCATGAATAGTTAACGTTGCATTATGCTAATGAGCTTGAGGCTATAAATAGAATCACGGATCCGGGATTGCGCGACGCAACAGGTTAACATGATGCTTTATCTGGACGTGGTTCATTAGGACCTCCACCAGCCAAACCAGTAGTAACATTAACATGATGCTTTATTAGGACCTCCACCAGCCAACCAGTAGTAACATTAACCTGTTGAAACTCTAGGGGCTGCAATTTCATTTTTGGATGAAAAACGCTCCCGTTTTTAAACAAGATATATTGTCACAAAAAGATGCTCGACTATGCATATAATTAGATAGCTTTCGAAAGAAAAACACTCTGACGTGTCCAGAACTGCAAAGATATTTTCTGTGCGTGCCCTAGAACGTGAGCTTCAGGCAAAACCAAGATGAGACGGCATCCAGGAACATTTAACATTTAAGTCATTTAGCAGACGCTCTTATCCAGAGCGACTTACAAATTGGTGAAATGAGCAGGATTTTTGAGGCTCTGTTTTCCATTGTCTCCTTATATGGCTGTGAATGCGAGAGGAGTAAGTCTGCCCTTTCTGTCGTTTCCCCAAGGTGTCTGCAGCATTGTGACGTATTTGTAGGCATATCATTGGAAGATTGACCATAAGAGACCACATTTACCAGGTGTCCGCCCGGTGTCCTGCACCGAAATTGGTGCGCAAAAGTCAGCTGCAAGTATTTTTCCACAGAATTCAGAGGAGAATGCAGGCTTCCACGAACGATATATCAATGAAGAGATATGTGAAAAAACACCTTGAGGATTGATTCCAAACAACGTTTGCCATGTTTCGGTCTATTATGGAGTTAATTCGGGAAAAAGTTTGACGTTGTAGGTGACTGAATTTTTGGTCTGCTTCTTGAAGCCAAATGTGATGTACAAAACGGAGCGATTTCTCCTACACACAGACGCTTTCAGGAAAAAAACTGCGCATTTGGTATGTAACTGAGAGTCTCCTCATTGAAAACATCCGAAGCTCTTCAAAGGTAAATGATTTTATTTATTTGGTTATCTGGTTTTTAGAAAATGTTGCGTACGCAAATGCTACTCAAAATGCTAAGCTATTAGCATACTCTTACACAAATTAGTCAATTGCTATGGTTCAAAAGCATATTTTTGAAATCTGAGATGACAGTGTTGTTAAGAAAAGGCTAAGCTTGAGCAGGCGCATTATTTTCATTTTATTTGCGATTTTCAGAAATCGTTAACGCTATGCTATGCTAATGAGCTTGAGGCTTTAGTCACGATCTCGGATCCGGGATGGGGAGATCTCCATGATGCTTTATCTGACGTATCTAGATCTCCAAATTCACAACCAGTAGTAACATTAACATGATGCTTTATCTGACACAATTCACAGAATCTTCACCAGAATAACAGAAAACATTAACATGATAAGCCATCAGGACGTAGTCCACTATAACCTCCAATGAGCACCAGTAGTGTTTGATACTAACATGATGCTTGATTAATGGTTCTATAGACCTACCAGCCAACCAGTAGTAACATTAACATGATGTTTATCTGACATGAAGTTCATCAGACCTCCACCAGCCAAATCCAGTAGTACTATTAACATGATGCTTTATCTGGACATGGTTCATCAGGACTCCACCAGCCAATCCAGTAGTAACACACATGATGCTCATCAGGACGTGGTTCATCAGGACCTCCACCAGCCAACCATGTAGTAACATTAACATGATGCTTTTATGAGGACCTCCACCAGCCAACCAGTAGTAACATTAACGATGATGCTTTATCTGGACGTGGTTCTATAGGATCTCCACCAGCCAACCAGTAGTAACATTAACATGATGCTTTATCTGGACATGGTTCGTCAGGACCTCCACCAGCCAAACAGTAGTAACATTAACATGATGCTTTATCTGGACATGGTTCATCAGGACCTCCACCAGCCAAACAGTAGTAACATTAACATGATGCTTTATCTGGACATGGTTCATCAGGACCTCCACCAGCCAAACAGTAGTAACATTAACATGATGCTTTATCTGGACGTGGTTCATCAGGACCTCCACCAGCCAACCAGTAGTAACATTAACATGATGCTTTATCTGGACATGGTTCATCAGGACCTCCACCAGCCAAACAGTAGTAACATTAACATGATGCTTTATCTGGACATGGTTCATCAGGACCTCCACCAGCCAACCAGTAGTAAACATTAACATGATGCTTCATCAGGGCGTGGTTCATCAGGACCTCCACCAGCCAAATCCAGTAGTAACATTAACATGATGCTTTATCTGGACGTGGTTCTATAGGATCTCCACCAGCCAACCAGTAGTAACATTAACATGATGCTTTATCTGGGCGTGGTTCTCCAGGACCTCCACCAGCCAACCAGTAGTAACATTAACCTCTTGAAACTCTAGGGGCGCGATATCATTTTGGATAAAAGACGCCTGTTTTAAGCGCAATATTTTGTCACAAAAAGATGCTCGACTATGCATATAATTGATAGCTTTGGAAAGAAACAATCTGACGTTTCCAGAACTGCAAAGATATTCTCTGTGCGTGCCCTAGAACGTGAGCTACAGAGCCAAAACCAAGATGAACGGCATCCAGGAAATCCAGCAGGATTTTGAGCTCCGTTTTCTGGTCTCCTTATATGGCTGTGAATGCGAGAGGAATAAGCCTGCCCTTTCTGTCGTTTCCCCAAGGTGTCTGCAGCATTGTGACGTATTTCTAGGCATATCATTGGAAGATTGACCATAAGAGACCACATTTACACAAACCGCCCGGTGTCCTGCGCCGAAATTGGTGCAAAAACCTCAGCTGCAAGTATTTTCCATGGAATTCAGAGAAGAAAGCAGGCTTCCACGAACGATATATCAATGAAGAGATATGTGAAAAAACACCTTGAGGATTGATTCCAAACAACGTTTGCCATGTTTCGGTCGATATTATGGAGTTAATTCGGAAAAAGTTTGACGTTGTTGGTGACTGAATTTTCGGTTCGTGCTGTAGCCAAATGTGATGTACAAAACGGAGCGATTTCTCCTACACAAAGATTCTTTCAGGAAAAACTGAACATTTGCTATGTAACTGAGAGTCTCCTCATTGAAAACATCCGAAGCTCTTCAAAGGTAAATGATTTTATTTATTTGGTTATCTGGTTTTTGTGAAAATGTTATGTGCTAAATGCTACTCAAAATGCTAAGCTAGCTTAGCATACTCTTACACAAATTAGTGAATTGCTATGGTTCAAAAGCATATTTTGAAAATCTGAGATGACAGTGTTGTTAAGAAAAGGCTAAGCTTGAGAGCAGGCGCATTATTTTCATTTTATTTGCGATTTTCAGAAATCGTTAACGTTACATTATGCTAATGAGCTTGAGGCTATAACTGTATACAGGTTTTTTTCATAGCCAAACGTGAACAAAACGGAGCGATTTGTCCTACACAAATAATATTTTTTTGAAAAACTGAACATTTGCTATCTAACTGAGAGTCTCCTCATTGAAAACATCTGAAGTTCTTCAAAGGTAAATGATTTTATTTGAATGATTTTCTTGTTTTTGTGAAAATGTTGCTGGCTGAATTCTAGGCTTATAGCAATGTTAGCAATCAATACTCTTACACAAATGCTTGTTTAGCTATGGTTGAAAAGCATATTTAGAAAATCTGAGATGACAGTGTTGTTAACAAAAGTCTAAGTGTGAGAGCAAATATATTTATTTCATTTCATTTGCGATTTTCATGAATAGTTAACGTTGCATTATGCTAATGAGCTTGAGGTTATAAATAGAATCCCGGATCCGGGATTGCTGCGATGCAACAGGTTAACATGATGCTTTATCTGGACGTGGTTCATCAGGACCTCCACCAGCCAACCAGTAGTAACATTAACATGATGCTTTATCAGGACCTCCACCAGCCAACCAGTAGTAACATTAACATGATGCTTTCTATCAGGACCTCCACCAGCCAACCAGTAGTAACATTAACACGATGCTTTATCAGGACCTCCACCAGCCAACTCAGTAGTAACATTAACATGATGCTTCTATCTGCACATGGTTCTACAGTGACCTCCACCAGCCAACCAGTAGTAACATTAACATGATGCTTTATCTGGACGTGGGTTCATCAGGACCTCCACCAGCCAACCAGTAGTAACATTAACCTGTTGAAACTCTAGGGGCGCAATTTCATTTTTGGATGAAAAACGTTCCCGTTTTAAACAAGATATATTGTCACAAAAAGATGCTCGACTATGCATATAATTGATAGCTTTCGAAAGAAAACACTCTGACGTGTCCAGAACTGCAAAGATATTTTCTGTGCGTGCCCTAGAACGTGAGCTTCAGGCAAAACCAAGATGAGACGGCATCCAGGAAATGAGCAGGATTTTGAGGCTCTGTTTTCCATTGTCTCCTTATATGGCTGTGAATGCGAGAGGAGTAAGTCTGCCCTTTCTGTCGTTTCCCCAAGGTGTCTGCAGCATTGTGACGTATTTGTAGGCATATCATTGGAAGATTGACCATAAGAGACCACATTTACCAGGTGTCCGCCCGGTGTCCTGCGCCGAAATTGGTGCGCAAAGTCAGCTGCAAGTATTTTTCCACAGAATTCAGAGGAGAATGCAGGCTTCCACGAACGATATATCAATGAAGAGATATGTGAAAAAACACCTTGAGGATTGATTCCAAACAACGTTTGCCATGTTTCGGTCGATATTATGGAGTTAATTCGGAAAAGTTTGACGTTGTAGGTGACTGAATTTTCGGTTCGTTTCGTAGCCAAATGTGATGTACAAACGGAACGATTTCTCCTACACACAGACGCTTTCAGGAAAAACTGCGCATTTGGTATGTAACTGAGAGTCTCCTCATTGAAAACATCCGAAGCTCTTCAAAGGTAAATGATTTTATTTATTTGGTTATCTGGTTTTTGTGAAAATGTTGCGTGCTAAATGCTACTCAAAAATGCTAAGCTAGCTTAGCATACTCTTACACAAATTAGTCAATTGCTATGGTTCAAAAGCATATTTTGAAAATCTGAGATGACAGTGTTGTTAAGAAAAGGCTAAGCTTGAGAGCAGGCGCATTATTTTCATTTTATTTGCGATTTTCAGAAATCGTTAACGTTGCGTTATGCTAATGAGCTTGAGGCTTTAGTCACGATCCCGGATCCGGGATGGGGAGATTCCATGATGCTTTATCAGGACGTGGTTCTATCAGGACCTCCACCAGCCAACCAGTAGTAACATTAACATGATGCTTTATCAGGACCTCCACCAGCCAACCAGTAGTAACATTAACATGATGCTTTATCTGGGCGTGGTTCTCATCAGGACCTCCACCAGCCAACCAGTAGTAACATTAACATGATGCTTTATCTGGACGTGGTTCGTCAGGACCTCCAACAGCCAACCAGTAGTAACATTAACATGATGCTTTATCTGGACATGGTTCGTCAGGACCTCCACCAGCCAACCAGTAGTAACATTAACATGATGCTTTATCTGGACGTGGTTCTACAGGACCTCCACCAGCCAACCAGTAGTAACATTAACATGATGCTTTATCTGGACGTGGTTCGTCAGGACCTCCACCAGCCAAACAGTAGTATCATTAACATGATGCTTTATCTGGAAGTGGTTCATCAGGACCTCCACCAGCCAACCAGTAGTAACATTAACATGATGCTTTATCTGGACGTGGTTCTCCAGGACCTCCACCAGCCAACCAGTAGTAACATTAACATGATGCTTTATCTGGACATGGTTCGTCAGGACCTCCACCAGCCAACCAGTAGTAACATTAACATGATGCTTTATCTGGACGTGGTTCATCAGGACCTCCACCAGCCAACCAGTAGTAACATTCACATGATGCTTATCTGTATCAGGACCTCCACCAGCCAACCAGTAGTAACATTAACATGATGCTTTATCTGGACGTGGTTCATCAGGACCTCCACCAGCCAACCAGTAGTAACATTAACATGATGCTTTATCTGGACGTGGTTCATCAGGACCTCCACCAGCCAACCAGTAGTAACATTAACATGATGCTTTATCCAGGACCTCCACCAGCCAACCAGTAGTAACATTAACATGATGCTTTATCTGGACATGGTTCTACAGGACCTCCACCAGCCAACCAGTAGTAACATTAACATGATGCTTTATCTGGACGCTGGTTCATCAGGACCTCCACCAGCCAACCAGTAGTAACATTAACATGATGCTTTATCTGGACGTGGTTCTACGGGACCTCCACCAGCCAACCAGTAGTAACATTAACATGACTATCTGGGCGTGGTTCATCAGGACCTCCACCAGCCAACCAGTTGTAACATTCAACATGATGCTTTATCTGGACGTGGTTCTACAGGTCCTCCAACAGCCGAAGCTAAGTAGTAACATTAACATGATGTCTTCTAATTGCAGCCGCTGTACTCATAATATACAGGAGAACCATCGCCTTACGGCGAGGATAAGCTGTGCTGCAAGCCCAGCTTCAGACCCAATCGTTAGGCAGAGGGTCATTTCAGTGTAGGAAAGGATGAAACAGCGTCTGTGCCACCAGTAAGTACAGATAGTAATATAATCCCCTGGCACAGTCCCCGCAGCGGACAACTTTCTCACGGTTTCTGGAAGGAAATGCTGTAGGAACGCTCAACCGGTGTCGCTCATT
>NW_027011614.1:5000-23124 GCF_036934945.1 Oncorhynchus masou masou | reverse complement strand
CATATCTCACTCCACTGCCCAGCCCATATCTCACTGCCCTGCCCATATCTAACTCCCCTGCCCATATCTCACTGCCCTGCCCAGCCCATATCTCACTCCCCTGCCCAGCCCACATCTCACTCCCCTGCCCATATCTCACTGCCCTGCCCAGCCCATATCTCACAACCCTGCCCATATATCACTGCCCTGCCCATTTCTCTCTCCCCTGCCCTGCCCACATTTCACTCCCCTGCCCTGCCCACATCTCACTCCCCTGCCCACATCTCACTGCCCTGCACAGCCCATATCTCACTCCCCTGCCAAGCCCATATCTCACTGCCCTTCCCACATCTCACTCCCCTGCCCACATCTCAATCCCCTGCCCTGCCCACATCTCACTGCCCTGACCAGCCCATATCTCACTCCCCTGCCCAGCCCATATCTCACTACCCTGCCCAGCCCATATCTCACTGACCTTCCCACATCTCCCTACCCTGCCCATATCTCACTCCCCTGCCCAGCTCATATCTCACTGCCCTGCCCAGCCCATATCTCACTGCCTTCCCACATCTCACTCCCCTGCCCAACCACTATCTCACTGCCCAGCCCACATCTCACTACCCTGCCCAGCCCATATCTCACTCCCCTGCACTGCCCACATCTCACTCCCCTGCCCAGCCCATATCTCACTCCCCTACCCAGCCCACATCTCACTCCCCTCCCCTGCCCTGCCCATATCTCACTCCCCTGCCCAGCCCATATCTCACTGCCCTGTACACATCTCCCTGCACTGCCCACATCTCTCTCCCCTGCCTACATCTCCCTGCCCTGCCCACATCTCACTCCCCTGCCCAGCCCACATCTCACTCCCCTGCCCATATCTCACTGCCCTGACCAGCCCACATCTCACTCCCATTCCCAGCCCATATCTCACTCCCCTGCCCAGCCCATATCTCACTGCCCTGCCCATATCTCACTCGCCTGCCCATATCTCACTGCCCTGCCCATATCTCACTCGCCTGCCCATATCTCACTCCCCTGCCCAGCCCACATCTCACTTCCCTGCCCACATCTCACTCCCCTGCCCAGCCCATATCTCACTGCCCTGCCCAGCCCACATCTCACTCCCCTTCCCAGCCCATATCTCACTGCCCTGTCCATATCTCATTCCCCTGCCCAGCCCATATCTCACTGCCCTGTCCATATCTCATTCCCCTGCCCAGCCCATATCTCACTGCCCTGTCCATATCTCACTCCCCTGCCCATATCTCACTGCCCTGCCCATATCTCCCTGCCCTGTACATATCTCCCTGCCCTGGCCATTTCTCACTCCCCTGCCCAGCCCATATCTCACTCCCCTGCTCTGCCCAGCCCATATCTCACTGCCCTGCCCAGCCCATATCTCACTGCCCTGCCAAGCCCATATCTCACTGCCCTGCCCAGCCCATATCTCACTGCCCTGCCCAGCCCATATCTCACTCCCCTGCCAAGCCCATATCTCACTGCCCTGCCCAGCCCATATCTCACTGCCCTTCCCACATCTCACTCTCCTCCCCTGCCCAGCCCATATCTCACTCCCCTGCTCTGCCCTGCCCACATCTCACTCCCCTGCCCACATCTCACTGCCATGCCCAGCCCATATCTCACTCCCCTGCCAAGCCCATATCTCACTGCCCTTCCCACATCTCATTTCCCTGCCATGCCCATATCTCACTCCCCTGCCCAAACCACATCTCACTCCCCTGCTCTGCTCTGCCCAGCCCACATCTCACTCCCCTGCCCACATCTCACCTCCCTGCCCAGCCCATATCTCACTCCCCTGCCCATCCCATATCTCACTGCCCTGCCCAGCCCATATCTCACTGCCCTTCCCACATCTCACTCCCCTGCCCAGCACATATCTCACTCCCCTGCCCTGCCCACATCTCACTCCCCTGCCCAGCCCATATCTCACTCCCCTGCCCAGCCCATATCTCACTGCCCTGCCCACATCTCCCTGCCCTGCCCACCCTACATCTCCCTGCCCTGCCCACATCTCACTTCCCTGCCCAGCCCACATCTCACTCCCCTGCCCACATCTCACTACCCTGCCCAGCCCATATCTCACTGCCCTGTCCATATCTCACTCCCCTGCCCTGCCCACATCTCACTCCCCTGCCCATATCTCACTGCCCTGCCCAGCCCATATCTCACTGCCCTGCCCATATCTCACTCCCCTGCCCATATCTCACTCCCCTGCCCTGTCCATATCTCAATCCCCTGCCCAGCCCATATCTCACTCCCCTGGCCTGCCCACATCTCACTCCCCTGCCCTGCCCACATCTCACTCCCATGCCCTGCCCATATCTCACTCCTCTGCCCAGCCCATATCTCACTCCCCTGCCCAGCCCATATCTCACTGCCCTGCCCAGCCCACATCTCACTCCCCTGCCCTGCCCACATCTCACTCCCCTGCCCAGCCCATATCTCACTCCCCTGCCCAGCCCATATCTCACTGCCCTGCCCACATCTCCCTGCCCTGCCCACCCTACATCTCCCTGCCCTGCCCACATCTCACTCCCCTGCCCATCCCACATCTCACTCCCCTGCCCACATCTCACTACCCTGCCCAGCCCATATCTCACTGCCCTGTCCATATCTCACTCCCCTGCCCTGCCCACATCTCACTCCCCTGCCCATATCTCACTGCCCTGCCCAGCCCATATCTCACTGCCCTGCCCATATCTCACTCCCCTGCCCATATCTCACTCCCCTGCCCTGCCCATATCTCACTCCCCTGCCCAGCCCATATCTCACTCCTCTGCCCAGCCCATATCTCACTCCCCTGCCCAGCCCATATCTCACTGCCCTGCCCAGCCCATATCTCAATCCCCTGCCCTGACCACATCTCACTCCCCTGCCCATATCTCACTGCCCTGCCCAGCCCATATCTCACTGCCCTGCCCATATCTCACTGCCCTGCCCATATCTCACTCCCCTGCCCTGCCCACATCTCACTACCCTGCCCAGCAAATATCTCACTCCCCTGGCCTGCCCACATCTCACTCCCCTGCCCTGCCCACATCTCACTCCCCTGCCCTGCCCATATCTCACTCCCCTGCCCAGCCCATATCTCACTCCCCTGGCCTGCCCACATCTCACTCCACTGCCCTGCCCACATCTCACTCCCCTGCCCTGCCCATATCTCACTCCCCTGCCCAGCCCACATCTCACTCCCCTGTCCAGCCCATATCTCACTGCCCTGCCCAGCCCATATCTTACTGCCCTACCCACATCTCACTCCCCTACCCACATCTCACTCCCCTGCCCAGCCCATATCTCACTGCCCTGCCCACATCTCACTCCCCTGCCCAGCCCACATCTCACTCCCCTACTCATATTTCACTGCCCTGCCCAGCCCATATCTCACTCCCCTGCCCAGCCCATATCTCACTCCCCTACACAGCCCATATCTCACTGCCCTGCCCATATCTCACTGCCCAGCCCATATCTCACTGCCCAGCCCATATCTCACTGCCCAGCCCATATCTCACTCCCCTGCCAAGCCCATATCTCACTGCCCTTCCCACATCTCACTCCCCTGCCCACATCTCAATCCCCTGCCCTGCCCACATCTCACTGCCCTGACCAGCCCATATCTCACTCCCCTGCCCAGCCCATATCTCACTACCCTGCCCAGCCCATATCTCACTGACATTCCCACATCTCCCTGCCCTGCCCATATCTCACTCCCCTGCCCAGCCCATATCTCACTCCCTTGCTCTGCCCAGCCCACATCTCACTCCCCTGCCCACATCTCACTGCCCTGTCCAGACCATATCTCACTCCCCTGCCCAGCTCATATCTCACTGCCCTGCCCAGCCCATATCTCACTGCCCTTCCCACATCTCACTCCCCTGCCCAACCACTATCTCACTGCCCAGCCCACATCTCACTACCCTGCCCAGCCCATATCTCACTCCCCTGCACTGCCCACATCTCACTCCCCTGCCCAGCCCATATCTCACTCCCCTACCCAGCCGACATCTCACTCCCCTCCCCTGCCCTGCCCATATCTCACTCCCCTGCCCAGCCCATATCTCACTGCCCTGCACACATCTCCCTGCACTGCCCACATCTCTCTCCCCTGCCTACATCTCCCTGCCCTGCCCACATCTCACTCCCCTGCCCAGCCCACATCTCACTCCCCTGCCCATATCTCACTGCCCTGACCAGCCCACATCTCACTCCCATTCCCAGCCCATATCTCACTCCCCTGCCCAGCCCATATCTCACTGCCCTGCCCATATCTCACTTCCCTGCCCACATCTCACTCCCCTGCCCAGCCCATATCTCACTGCCCTGCCCAGCCCACATCTCACTCCCCTGCCCAGCCCACGTCTCACTCCCCTGCCCAGCCCACATCTCACTCCCCTGCCCATATCTCACTGCCCTGCCCTGCCCATATCTCACTGCCATGCCCAGCCCACATCTCACTCCCCTGCCCAGCCCACGTCTCACTCCCCTGCCCAGCCCACATCTCACTCCCCTGCCCATATCTCACTCCCCTTCCCAGCCCATATCTCATTCCCCTGCCCAGCCCATATCTCACTGCCCTGTCCATATCTCACTCCCCTGCCCATATCTCACTGCCCTGCCCATATCTCCCTGCCCTGTCCATATATCGCTGCCCTGCCCATATCTCACTGCCCTGCCCAGCCCATATCTCACTCCCCTGCCCAGCCCACATCTCACTCCCATGCCCATATCTCACTGCCCTGCCCATATCTCACTCCCCTGCCCTGCCCACATTTCACTACCCTGCCCTGGCCATTTCTCACTCCCCTGCCCAGCCCATATCTCACTCCCCTGCTCTGCCCAGCCCATATCTCACTGCCCTGCCCAGCCCATATCTCACTGCCCTGCCCAGCCCATATCTCACTGCCCTTCCCACATCTCACTCTCCTCCCCTGCCCAGCCCATATCTCACTCCCCTGCTCTGCCCTGCCCACATCTCACTCCCCTGCCCACATCTCACTGCCATGCCCAGCCCATTATCTCACTCCCCTGCCAAGCCCATATCTCACTGCCCTTCCCACATCTCACTTCCCTGCCATGCCCATATCTCACTCCCCTGCCCTGCCCATATCTCACTCCCCTGCCCAAACCACATCTCACTCCCCTGCTCTGCTCTGCCCAGCCCACATCTCACTCCCCTGCCCACATCTCACCTCCCTGCCCAGCCCATATCTCACTCCCCTGCCCAGCCCATATCTCACTGCCCTGCCCAGCCCATATCTCACTGCCCTTCCCACATCTCACTCCCCTGCCCAGCCCATATCTCACTTCCCTGCCCACATCTCACTACCCTGCCCAGCCCATATCTCACTCCCCTGCCCTGCCCACATCTCACTCCCCTGCCCAGCCCATATCTCACTGCCCTGCCCACATCTCACTACCCTGCCCAGCCCATATCTCACTCCCCTGCCCTGCCCACATCTCACTCCCCTGCCCAGCCCATATCTCACTCCACTACCCAGCCCACATCTCACTCCCCTGCCCTGCCCACATCTCACTCCCCTGCCCAGCCCATATCTCACTCCCCTGCCCAGCCCATATCTCACTTCCCTGCCCACATCTCCCTGCCCTGCCCACCCTACATCTCCCTGCCCTGCCCACATCTCACTCCCCTGCCCAGCCCACATCTCACTCCCCTGCCCACATCTCACTACCCTGCCCAGCCCATATCTCACTGCCCTGTCCATATCTCACTCCCCTGCCCTGCCCACATCTCACTCCCCTGCCCATATCTCACTGCCCTGCCCAGCCCATATCTCACTGCCCTGCCCATATCTCACTCCCCTGCCCTGCCCATATCTCACTCCCCTGCCCAGCCCATATCTCACTCCCCTGGCCTGCCCACATCTCACTCCCCTGCCCTGCCCACATCTCACTCCCATGCCCTGCCCATATCTCACTCCTCTGCCCAGCCCATATCTCACTCCCCTGCCCAGCCCATATCTCACTGCCCTGCCCAGCCCATATCTCACTCCCCTGCCCTGCCCACATCTCACTCCCCTGCCCAGCCCATATCTCACTCCCCTGCCCAGCCCATATCTCACTGCCCTGCCCACATCTCCCTGCCCTGCCCACCCTACATCTCCCTGCCCTGCCCACATCTCACTCCCCTGCCCAGCCCACATCTCACTCCCCTGCCCACATCTCACTACCCTGCCCAGCCCATATCTCACTGCCCTGTCCATATCTCACTCCCCTGCCCTGCCCACATCTCACTCCCCTGCCCATATCTCACTGCCCTGCCCAGCCCATATCTCACTGCCCTGCCCATATCTCACTCCCCTGCCCATATCTCACTCCCCTGCCCTGCCCATATCTCACTCCCCTGCCCTGCCCACATCTCACTCCCATGCCCTGCCCATATCTCACTCCTCTGCCCAGCCCATATCTCACTCCCCTTCCCAGCCCATATCTCACTGCCCTGCCCAGCCCATATCTCAATCCCCTGCCCTGCCCACATCTCACTCCCCTGCCCATATCTCACTGCCCTGCCCAGCCCATATCTCACTGCCCTGCCCATATCTCACTGCCCTGCCCATATCTCACTCCCCTGCCCTGCCCACATCTCACTACCCTGCCCAGCCCATATCTCACTCCCCTGGCCTGCCCACATCTCACTCCCCTGCCCTGCCCACATCTCACTCCCCTGCCCTGCCCATATCTCACTCCCCTGCCCAGCCCATATCTCACTCCCCTGCCCAGCTCATATCTCACTCCCTTGGCCTGCCCACATCTCACTCCACTGCCCTGCCCACATCTCACTCCCCTGCCCTGCCCATATCTCACTCCCCTGCCCAGCCCACATCTCACTCCCCTGTCCAGCCCATATCTCACTGCCCTGCCCAGCCCATATCTTACTGCCCTACCCACATCTCACTCCCTTACCCACATCTCACTCCCCTGCCCAGCCCATATCTCACTGCCCTGCCCACATCTCACTCCCTTACCCACATCTCACTCCCCTGCCCAGCCCATATCTCACTGCCCTGCCCACATCTCACTCCCCTGCCCAGCCCACATCTCACTCCCCTACTCATATTTCACTGCCCTGCCCAGCCCATATCTCACTCCCCTGCCCAGCCCATATCTCACTCCCCTACACAGCCCATATCTCACTGCCCTGCCCATATCTCACTGCCCAGCCCATATCTCACTGCCCAGCCCATATCTCACTGCCCAGCCCATATCTCACTGCCCTGCCCAGCCCACATCTCACTCCCCTTCCCAGCCCATATCTCACTCCCCTGCCCCGCCCATATCTCACTGCCCTGCCCATATCTCACTCCCCTGCCCAAATCTTACTCCCCTACCCATATCTCACTGACCTGCCCAGGCCATATATCACTGCCCTACCCTGCCCATATCTTACTGCCCTGCCCAGCCCATATCTCACTGCCCTTCCCACATCTCACTCCCCTGGCCTGCCCACATCTCACTCCCCTGCCCAGCCCATATCTCACTCCCCTGGCCTACCCATATCTTACTGCCCTGCCCAGCCCAGCCCATATCTCACTGCCCTGCCCACATCTCACTCCCCTGGCCTGCCCACATCTCACTCCCCTGCCCAGCCCAGCCCATATTTCACTCCCCTGCCCAGCCCACATCTCACTCCCCTTCCCAGCCCATATCTCACTCCCCTGCCCCGCCCATATCTCACTGCCCTGCCCATATCTCACTCCCCTGCCCATATCTTACTCCCCTACCCATATCTCACTGACCTGCCCAGGCCATATATCACTGCCCTACCCTGCCCATATCTTACTGCCTTGCCCAGCCCAGCCCATATCTCACTGCCCTGCCCAGCCCATATATCACTGCCATGCCCAGCCCATATCTTACTGCCCTGCCCAGCCCAGCCCATATCTCACTGCCCTTCCCACATCTCACTCCCCTGGCCTGCCCACATCTCACTCCCCTGCCCAGCCCATATCTCACTCCCCTGGCCTACCCATATCTTACTGCCCTGCCCAGCCCAGCCCATATCTCACTGCCCTGCCCACATCTCACTCCCCTGGCCTGCCCACATCTCACTCCCCTGCCCAGCCCAGCCCATATCTCACTGCCCTGCCCACATCTCACTCCCCTGCCCAGCCCACATCTCACTGCCCAGCCCATATCTCACTCCCTGCCCTGCCCACATCTCACTGCCCAGCCCATATCTCACTCCCCTGCCCAGCCCACATCTCACTGCCCAGCCCATATCTCACTCCCCTGCCCTGCCCACATCTCACTGCCCTGCCCACATCTCACTCCCCTGCCCAGCCCACATCTCACTGCCCTGCCCACATCTCACTCCCCTGCCCAGCCCACATCTCACTGCCCAGCCCAAATCTCACTCCCCTGCCCAGCCCACATCTCAATCCCCTGCCCTCCCACATCTCACTCCCCTGCCCTGCCCACATCTCACTCCCCTGCCCAGCCCATATCTCACTGCCCTGCCCACATCTCCCTGCCCTGCCCACATCTCACTCCCCTGCCCATATCTCACTCCCCTGCCCAGCCCATATCTCACTGCCCTGCCCACATCTCCCTGCCCTGCCCACCCTACATCTCCCTGCCCTGCCCACATCTCACTCCCCTGCCCAGCCCACATCTCACTCCCCTGCCCACATCTCACTACCCTGCCCAGCCCATATCTCACTGCCCTGTCCATATCTCACTCCCCTGCCCTGCCCACATCTCACTCCCCTGCCCATATCTCACTGCCCTGCCCAGCCCATATCTCACTGCCCTGCCCATATCTCACTCCCCTGCCCATATCTCACTCCCCTGCCCTGCCCATATCTCACTCCCCTGCCCTGCCCACATCTCACTCCCATGCCCTGCCCATATCTCACTCCTCTGCCCAGCCCATATCTCACTCCCCTTCCCAGCCCATATCTCACTGCCCTGCCCAGCCCATATCTCAATCCCCTGCCCTGCCCACATCTCACTCCCCTGCCCATATCTCACTGCCCTGCCCAGCCCATATCTCACTGCCCTGCCCATATCTCACTGCCCTGCCCATATCTCACTCCCCTGCCCTGCCCACATCTCACTACCCTGCCCAGCCCATATCTCACTCCCCTGGCCTGCCCACATCTCACTCCCCTGCCCTGCCCACATCTCACTCCCCTGCCCTGCCCATATCTCACTCCCCTGCCCAGCCCATATCTCACTCCCCTGCCCAGCCCATATCTCACTCCCTTGGCCTGCCCACATCTCACTCCACTGCCCTGCCCACATCTCACTCCCCTGCCCTGCCCATATCTCACTCCCCTGCCCAGCCCACATCTCACTCCCCTGTCCAGCCCATATCTCACTGCCCTGCCCAGCCCATATCTTACTGCCCTACCCACATCTCACTCCCTTACCCACATCTCACTCCCCTGCCCAGCCCATATCTCACTGCCCTGCCCACATCTCACTCCCTTACCCACATCTCACTCCCCTGCCCAGCCCATATCTCACTGCCCTGCCCACATCTCACTCCCCTGCCCAGCCCACATCTCACTCCCCTACTCATATTTCACTGCCCTGCCCAGCCCATATCTCACTCCCCTGCCCAGCCCATATCTCACTCCCCTGCCCATATCTCACTGCCCTGCCCAGCCCATATCTCACTGCCCTGCCCATATCTCACTGCCCTGCCCATATCTCACTCCCCTGCCCTGCCCACATCTCACTCCCCTGCCCTGCCCACATCTCACTCCCCTGCCCTGCCCATATCTCACTCCCGTGCCCAGCCCATATCTCACTCCCCTGCCCAGCCCATATCTCACTCCCTTGGCCTGCCCACATCTCACTCCACTGCCCTGCCCACATCTCACTCCCTGCCCTGCCCATATCTCACTCCCTGCCCAGCCCACATCTCACTCCCCTGTCCAGCCCATATCTCACTGCCCTGCCCAGCCCATATCTTACTGCCCTACCCACATCTCACTCCCTTACCCACATCTCACTCCCCTGCCCAGCCCATATCTCACTGCCCTGCCCACATCTCACTCCCTTACCCACATCTCACTCCCCTGCCCAGCCCATATCTCACTGCCCTGCCCACATCTCACTCCCCTGCCCAGCCCACATCTCACTCCCCTACTCATATTTCACTGCCCTGCCCAGCCCATATCTCACTCCCCTGCCCAGCCCATATCTCACTCCCCTACACAGCCCATATCTCACTGCCCTGCCCATATCTCACTGCCCAGCCCATATCTCACTCCCCAGCCCATATCTCACTGCCCTGCCCAGCCCACATCTCACTCCCCTTCCCAGCCCATATCTCACTCCCCTGCCCCGCCCATATCTCACTGCCCTGCCCATATCTCACTCCCCTGCCCATATCTTACTCCCCTACCCATATCTCACTGACCTGCCCAGGCCATATATCACTGCCCTACCCTGCCCATATCTTACTGCCCTGCCCAGCCCATATCTCACTGCCCTTCCCACATCTCACTCCCCTGGCCTGCCCACATCTCACTCCCCTGCCCAGCCCATATCTCACTCCCCTGGCCTACCCATATCTTACTGCCCTGCCCAGCCCAGCCCATATCTCACTGCCCTGCCCACATCTCACTCCCCTGGCCTGCCCACATCTCACTCCCCTGCCCAGCCCATATCTCACTCCCCTGGCCTACCCATATCTTACTGCCCTGCCCAGCCCAGCCCATATTTCACTCCCCTGCCCAGCCCACATCTCACTCCCCTTCCCAGCCCATATCTCACTCCCCTGCCCCGCCCATATCTCACTCCCCTGCCCTGCCCATATCTCACTCCCCTGCCCTGCCCACATCTCACTCCCATGCCCTGCCCATATCTCACTCCTCTGCCCAGCCCATATCTCACTCCCCTTCCCAGCCCATATCTCACTGCCCTGCCCAGCCCATATCTCAATCCCCTGCCCTGCCCACATCTCACTCCCCTGCCCATATCTCACTGCCCTGCCCAGCCCATATCTCACTGCCCTGCCCATATCTCACTGCCCTGCCCATATCTCACTCCCCCTGCCCTGCCCACATCTCACTACCCTGCCCAGCCCATATCTCACTCCCCTGGCCTGCCCACATCTCACTCCCCTGCCCTGCCCACATCTCACTCCCCTGCCCTGCCCATATCTCACTCCCCTGCCCAGCCCATATCTCACTCCCCTGCCCAGCTCATATCTCACTCCCTTGGCCTGCCCACATCTCACTCCACTGCCCTGCCCACATCTCACTCCCCTGCCCTGCCCATATCTCACTCCCCTGCCCAGCCCACATCTCACTCCCCTGTCCAGCCCATATCTCACTGCCCTGCCCAGCCCATATCTTACTGCCCTACCCACATCTCACTCCCTTACCCACATCTCACTCCCCTGCCCAGCCCATATCTCACTGCCCTGCCCACATCTCACTCCCTTACCCACATCTCACTCCCCTGCCCAGCCCATATCTCACTGCCCTGCCCACATCTCACTCCCCTGCCCAGCCCACATCTCACTCCCCTACTCATATTTCACTGCCCTGCCCAGCCCATATCTCACTCCCCTGCCCAGCCCATATCTCACTCCCCTACACAGCCCATATCTCACTGCCCTGCCCATATCTCACTGCCCAGCCCATATCTCACTGCCCAGCCCATATCTCACTGCCCAGCCCATATCTCACTGCCCTGCCCAGCCCACATCTCACTCCCCTTCCCAGCCCATATCTCACTCCCCTGCCCCGCCCATATCTCACTGCCCTGCCCATATCTCACTCCCCTGCCCAAATCTTACTCCCCTACCCATATCTCACTGACCTGCCCAGGCCATATATCACTGCCCTACCCTGCCCATATCTTACTGCCCTGCCCAGCCCATATCTCACTGCCCTTCCCACATCTCACTCCCCTGGCCTGCCCACATCTCACTCCCCTGCCCAGCCCATATCTCACTCCCCTGGCCTACCCATATCTTACTGCCCTGCCCAGCCCAGCCCATATCTCACTGCCCTGCCCACATCTCACTCCCCTGGCCTGCCCACATCTCACTCCCTGCCCAGCCCAGCCCATATTTCACTCCCTGCCCAGCCCACATCTCACTCCCCTTCCCAGCCCATATCTCACTCCCCTGCCCCGCCCATATCTCACTGCCCTGCCCATATCTCACTCCCCTGCCCATATCTTACTCCCCTACCCATATCTCACTGACCTGCCCAGGCCATATATCACTGCCCTACCCTGCCCATATCTTACTGCCTTGCCCAGCCCAGCCCATATCTCACTGCCCTGCCCAGCCCATATATCACTGCCATGCCCAGCCCATATCTTACTGCCCTGCCCAGCCCAGCCCATATCTCACTGCCCTTCCCACATCTCACTCCCCTGGCCTGCCCACATCTCACTCCCCTGCCCAGCCCATATCTCACTCCCCTGGCCTACCCATATCTTACTGCCCTGCCCAGCCCAGCCCATATCTCACTGCCCTGCCCACATCTCACTCCCCTGGCCTGCCCACATCTCACTCCCCTGCCCAGCCCAGCCCATATCTCACTGCCCTGCCCACATCTCACTCCCCTGCCCAGCCCACATCTCACTGCCCAGCCCATATCTCACTCCCCTGCCCTGCCCACATCTCACTGCCCAGCCCATATCTCACTCCCCTGCCCAGCCCACATCTCACTGCCCAGCCCATATCTCACTCCCCTGCCCTGCCCACATCTCACTGCCCTGCCCACATCTCACTCCCCTGCCCAGCCCACATCTCACTGCCCTGCCCACATCTCACTCCCCTGCCCAGCCCACATCTCACTGCCCAGCCCAAATCTCACTCCCTGCCCAGCCCACATCTCAATCCCCTGCCCTCCCACATCTCACTCCCCTGCCCTGCCCACATCTCACTCCCCTGCCCAGCCCATATCTCACTGCCCTGCCCACATCTCCCTGCCCTGCCCACATCTCACTCCCCTGCCCATATCTCACTCCCCTGCCCAGCCCATATCTCACTGCCCTGCCCACATCTCCCTGCCCTGCCCACCCTACATCTCCCTGCCCTGCCCACATCTCACTCCCCTGCCCAGCCCACATCTCACTCCCCTGCCCACATCTCACTACCCTGCCCAGCCCATATCTCACTGCCCTGTCCATATCTCACTCCCCTGCCCTGCCCACATCTCACTCCCCTGCCCATATCTCACTGCCCTGCCCAGCCCATATCTCACTGCCCTGCCCATATCTCACTCCCCTGCCCATATCTCACTCCCTGCCCTGCCCATATCTCACTCCCCTGCCCTGCCCACATCTCACTCCCATGCCCTGCCCATATCTCACTCCTCTGCCCAGCCCATATCTCACTCCCCTTCCCAGCCCATATCTCACTGCCCTGCCCAGCCCATATCTCAATCCCCTGCCCTGCCCACATCTCACTCCCCTGCCCATATCTCACTGCCCTGCCCAGCCCATATCTCACTGCCCTGCCCATATCTCACTGCCCTGCCCATATCTCACTCCCCTGCCCTGCCCACATCTCACTACCCTGCCCAGCCCATATCTCACTCCCCTGGCCTGCCCACATCTCACTCCCCTGCCCTGCCCACATCTCACTCCCCTGCCCTGCCCATATCTCACTCCCCTGCCCAGCCCATATCTCACTCCCCTGCCCAGCCCATATCTCACTCCCTTGGCCTGCCCACATCTCACTCCACTGCCCTGCCCACATCTCCACTCCCCTGCCCTGCCCATATCTCACTCCCTGCCCAGCCCACATCTCACTCCCTGTCCAGCCCATATCTCACTGCCCTGCCCAGCCCATATCTTACTGCCCTACCCACATCTCACTCCCTTACCCACATCTCACTCCCCTGCCCAGCCCATATCTCACTGCCCTGCCCACATCTCACTCCCTTACCCACATCTCACTCCCCTGCCCAGCCCATATCTCACTGCCCTGCCCACATCTCACTCCCCTGCCCAGCCCACATCTCACTCCCCTACTCATATTTCACTGCCCTGCCCAGCCCATATCTCACTCCCCTGCCCAGCCCATATCTCACTCCCCTGCCCATATCTCACTGCCCTGCCCAGCCCATATCTCACTGCCCTGCCCATATCTCACTGCCCTGCCCATATCTCACTCCCCTGCCCTGCCCACATCTCACTCCCCTGCCCTGCCCACATCTCACTCCCCTGCCCTGCCCATATCTCACTCCCCTGCCCAGCCCATATCTCACTCCCCTGCCCAGCCCATATCTCACTCCCTTGGCCTGCCCACATCTCACTCCACTGCCCTGCCCACATCTCACTCCCCTGCCCTGCCCATATCTCACTCCCCTGCCCAGCCCACATCTCACTCCCCTGTCCAGCCCATATCTCACTGCCCTGCCCAGCCCATATCTTACTGCCCTACCCACATCTCACTCCCTTACCCACATCTCACTCCCTGCCCAGCCCATATCTCACTGCCCTGCCCACATCTCACTCCCTTACCCACATCTCACTCCCCTGCCCAGCCCATATCTCACTGCCCTGCCCACATCTCACTCCCCTGCCCAGCCCACATCTCACTCCCCTACTCATATTTCACTGCCCTGCCCAGCCCATATCTCACTCCCCTGCCCAGCCCATATCTCACTCCCCTACACAGCCCATATCTCACTGCCCTGCCCATATCTCACTGCCCAGCCCATATCTCACTCCCCAGCCCATATCTCACTGCCCTGCCCAGCCCACATCTCACTCCCCTTCCCAGCCCATATCTCACTCCCCTGCCCCGCCCATATCTCACTGCCCTGCCCATATCTCACTCCCCTGCCCATATCTTACTCCCCTACCCATATCTCACTGACCTGCCCAGGCCATATATCACTGCCCTACCCTGCCCATATCTTACTGCCCTGCCCAGCCCATATCTCACTGCCCTTCCCACATCTCACTCCCCCTGGCCTGCCCACATCTCACTCCCCTGCCCAGCCCATATCTCACTCCCCTGGCCTACCCATATCTTACTGCCCTGCCCAGCCCAGCCCATATCTCACTGCCCTGCCCACATCTCACTCCCCTGGCCTGCCCACATCTCACTCCCCTGCCCAGCCCATATCTCACTCCCCTGGCCTACCCATATCTTACTGCCCTGCCCAGCCCAGCCCATATTTCACTCCCCTGCCCAGCCCACATCTCACTCCCCTTCCCAGCCCATATCTCACTCCCCTGCCCCGCCCATATCTCACTGCCCTGCCCATATCTCACTCCCCTGCCCATATCTTACTCCCCTACCCATATCTCACTGACCTGCCCAGGCCATATATCACTGCCCTACCCTGCCCATATCTTACTGCCCTGCCCAGCCCAGCCCATATCTCACTGCCCTGCCCAGCCCATATATCACTGCCATGCCCAGCCCATATCTTACTGCCCTGCCCAGCCCAGCCCATATCTCACTGCCCTTCCCACATCTCACTCCCCTGGCCTGCCCACATCTCACTCCCCTGCCCAGCCCATATCTCACTCCCCTGGCCTACCCATATCTTACTGCCATGCCCAGCCCATATCTTACTGCCCTGCCCAGCCCAGCCCATATCTCACTGCCCTTCCCACATCTCACTCCCCTGGCCTGCCCACATCTCACTCCCCTGCCCAGCCCATATCTCACTCCCCTGGCCTACCCATATCTTACTGCCCTGCCCAGCCCAGCCCATATCTCACTGCCCTGCCCACATCTCACTCCCCTGGCCTGCCCACATCTCACTCCCCTGCCCAGCCCAGCCCATATCTCACTGCCCTGCCCACATCTCACTCCCCTGCCCAGCCCACATCTCACTGCCTAGCCCATATCTCACTCCCCTGCCCTGCCCACATCTCACTGCCCAGCCCATATCTCACTCCCCTGCCCAGCCCACATCTCACTGCCCAGCCCATATCTCACTCCCCTGCCCAGCCCACATCTCACTGCCCTGCCCACATCTCACTCCCCCTGCCCAGCCCACATCTCACTGCCCTGCCCACATCTCACTCCCCTTCCCAGCCCACATCTCACTGCCCAGCCCAAATCTCACTCCCCTGCCCAGCCCACATCTCAATCCCCTGCCCTCCCACATCTCACTCCCCTGCCCACATCTCACTCCCCTGCCCAGCCCATATCTCACTGCCCTGCCCACATCTCCCTGCCCTGCCCACATCTCACTCCCCTGCCCATATCTCACTGCCCTGCCCACATCTCCCTGCCCTGCCCACATCTCACTCCCCTGCCCATATCTCCCTGCCCTGCCCACATCTCACTCCCCTGCCCATATCTCACTGCCCTGCCCACATCTCCCTGCCCTGCCCACATCTCACTCCCCTGCCCATATCTCCCTGCCCTGCCCACATCTCACTCCCCTGCCCATATCTCCCTGCCCTGCCCACATCTCACTCCCCTTCCCATATCTCACTGCCCTGCCCACATCTCCCTGCCCTGCCCACATCTCACTCCCCTGCCCATATCTCACTGCCCTGCCCACATCTGACTCCCCTGCCCAGCACATATCTCACATATCTCCCCCTGTTTCCTGATGGAAGTCCCTTCATGATTGGTCTATCTGCATCCAGTGTTTTTTTTATTTATTTTTTATTTAACTAGGCAAGTCAGTTAAGAACAAATTCTTAATTTAAATGACGGCCTAGGAACAGTGGGTTAACTGCCTTTTTCAGGGGCAGAATGACAGATTTTGACCTTGTCAGCTCAGGGATTCGATGTTGCAACCTTCCGGTTACTTAAATATATCTGTCCAATGCTCTTGTCCAATGCTCTCACCACTAGGCTACCTGCCACCCTGTGTTAAGTCATTTAAGGAACAGTGAGTGATTCCATGCCCATCGTTAACACTCCCAGATGTAACACGTCTCACGACACTCGCTGGGCTTTATTTTCCTGTCTCAGACGTGTCCGTAGCACTGTGTATCTGGAACTCAGCAACACCTAACAAAATGTCCCCATAGAAGTACGCAACATGATGGAGTCTCCCTCTTAGAGTGGAAAGGGGAAATGTTGGAGAGACAAAGAGCAGAAAAAGACAGGACTTGGTCTGTGGAGTACTTGCTACAAGGTTGCTGTAATTCAGGACTTGGTCTGTGGAGTACTTGCTACAAGGTTGCTGTAAATTCAGGACTTGGTCTGTGGAGTACTTGCTACAAGGTTGCTGTAATTCAGGACTTGGTCTGTGGAGTACTTGCTACAAGGTTGCTGTAATTCAGGACTTGGTCTGTGGAGTACTTGCTACAAGGTTGCTGTAAATTCAGGACTTGGTCTGTGGAGTACTTGCTACAAGGTTGCTGTAATTCAGGACTTGGTCTGTGGAGTACTTGCTACAAGGTTGCTGTAATTCAGGACTTGGTCTGTGGAGTACTTGCTACAAGGTTGCTGTAATTCAGGACTTGGTCTGTGGAGTACTTGCTACAAGGTTGCTGTAATTCAGGACTTGGTCTGTGGAGTACTTGCTACAAGGTTGCTGTAAATTCAGGACTTGGTCTGTGGAGTACTTGCTACAAGGTTGCTGTAAATTCAGGACTTGGTCTGTGGAGTACTTGCTACAAGGTTGCTGTAATTCAGGACTTGGTCTGTGGAGTACTTGCTACAAGATTGCTGTAATTCAGGACTTGGTCTGTGGAGTACTTGCTACAAGGTTGCTGTAAATTCAGGACTTGGTCTGTGGAGTACTTGCTACAAGGTTGCTGTAATTCAGGACTTGGTCTGTGGAGTACTTGCTACAAGGTTGCTGTAATTCAGCCTGGGAGCAAATCAAGACGGTGGTGGAGGGCAAAACCAGTTCGGAAGTGACCAAGAATGACAGGCCTGGGAGAATGTCACAGCAATTGTGGGGCCATCAGTGGCAAGGCATCATGGGTGATTACTTCATGGTCTTCTCTGCGACTCGTCGGGGACAGCGCCACCCTTGCCTCATCCCTGGCCGAAACCTTTTGGCGCTGACATTTAACGTGTTGATTTTTTAGCACTTATGCTAATTGTTGTAATTTTCCTGATGAAGCGACCGTTCTGATACCTTGATGCGGCCAAGATAGTTTTACATTTTCTATGCTGGTCCTCTTTGCCATTTGGTCTGTGTAGTGTCAGCTCGGAGTGCTACTGAAAGCAGACAAAATTGCAAGCAAATTGCAT
>NW_027011613.1:0-23133 GCF_036934945.1 Oncorhynchus masou masou | reverse complement strand
CCTCTATCCCCCTTCTTCTCCTTCTATCCCACATCCTCTCCCTTTCTATCGGTCCCCACCCTTCCTCTCCCTCTATCCCCCTTCCTCTCCCTCTATCCCCCTTCCTCTCCCTCTATCCCCTCTTCTTCTCCCTCTATCCCACTTCCTCTCCCTCTATGGCCCTCCCTCTCCCTTTCTCTCATGGTCCCCCACCCTCTCCTCTCCCTCTATCCCCGTCCTCTCCCTATCCCACTTCCTCTCCCTTTCTATCGGTCCCCCACCCTTCCTCTCCCCTCTATCCCGCTTCCTCCCTCTATCCCCCTCCCTCTCCCTTTCTATAGGTCCCCCACCTTCCTCTCCCTCTATCCCACTTCCTCTCCCTTCTATCGTCCCCCACCTTCCTCTCCCTTTCTATCGGTCCCCACCCTTCCTCTCCCTCTATCCCCCTTCCTCTCCCCTCTATCCCACTTCCTCTCCCTTTCTATCGGTACCCCCACCCTTCCCTCTCCCTCTATCCCCCTTCCTCTCTCCCTCTATCCCCCTTCCTCTCCCCCTATCCCCTCTCTTCTCCCTCTATCCCACATCCTCTCCCTTTCATCGGTCCCCCACCCTTCCTCTCCCTTTCTATCGGTCCCCCACCCTTAGTCTCCCTCTATCCCCCTTCCTCTCCCTCTATCCCCCTTTCCTCTTCCCCCTATCCCCCCTTCCTCTCCCTCTATCCCCCCTCTTCCTCTCCCTTTCTATCGGACCCCCACCCCTTCCTCGACCTCTCTCCCCCTTCCTCTCCATCTATCACCCTTCCTCTCCCTTTCTATCGGTCCCCCACCCTTCTCCACCCTCTGTCCCCCTTCCTCCCCTCTATCCCCTTCCTCTCCTCTATCCCCCTTCCTCTCCCTTTCTATCGGTCCCCACCCTTCCTCTCCCTTCTATCCCCCTCCCTGCGTCCCTCATCCCCTTCCTCTCCCTCTATCCCCCCTTCCTCCCTCGACTCCCCCTTCCTCTCCCTTCTATCGGGCCCCCACCCTTCTCTCCCTCATCCCCCTTCCTCTCCTCATCCCTCTTCCCTCCTCTCCATCCCCCTATCCTCTCCCTTTCTATCGGACCCCCACCCCTTCCTCTCCCTCTCTATCCCCCTTCCTCTCCCCTATCCCCCTTCCTCTCCCTTTCTATCGGTCCCCCACCCTTCCTTCTCCTCTATCCCCCATTCCTCTCCCTCTATCCCCCTTCCTTCTCCCCTCATCGGTCCCCCACCCTTCCTCTCCCTTTCATCGGACCCCCCACCCTTCCTCTCCCTCTATCCCCCTTCCCTCTCCCTCTACTTCACCCTATCACCCTTCCTCTCCTTTCTATCGGTCCCCAACTCTTCCCTCCCCTATCCCCTTCCTCTCCCTTTCTATCGGACCCCCACCCTTCCTCTCCCTCTATCCCTCTCTCCCCATCCCTTCCTCTCCATCTATCACCCTTCCTCTCCCTTTCTATCGTCCCCACTCCTCCTCTCCTCTATCCCTCTCATCTCCCCTCTATCCCCTTCCTCTCCCTTTCTATCGGGTCCCCCACCCTTCCTCTCCCTTTCTATCGGTCCCCCACCCTTCCTCTCCTCTCTATCCACCCTTCCTCTCCCTCTATCCACCCTTCCTCTCCCTTTCTATCGGTCCCCCACCCTTCCTCTCTCCCTCTATCCACCTTCCTCTCCCTTTCTATCGGTCCCCCACCCTTCCTCTCCCTTTCTATCGGTCCCCCACCCTTCCTCTCCCTCTATCCACCTTCCCTCCCCTCTATCCCACTTCCTCTCCCTTTCTATCGGTCCCCCACCCTTCCTCTCCCTCTATCCACCTTCCTCTCCCTCTATCCCCCTTTCTCTCTCCCTCTATCCCCCTTCCTCTCCTCCTCTATCCCCCCTTCCCCTCCCTTTCTATCGGTCCCCCACCCTTCCTCTCCTCTATCCCCTCTGTCCCCCTCTATCCCCTTCCTCTCCCTCCTCTATCCCCCTTCCTCCCCTCTATCCCCTTCTCTCCCTTTTCTATCGGACCCCCACCCTTCCTCTCCTCTATCCCCTTCCTCTTCCTCTATCCCCTCTTCCTCTCCATCTCATCACCCTTCCTCTCCCTTTCTATCGGACCCCCACCCTTCCTCTCCCTCTATCCCCCTCCCTCTCCCTCTATCCCCTCTTCCTCTCCCTCTATCCCACTTCCTCTCCCTTCATCGTCCCCCACCCTTCCTCTCCCTCTATCACCCCTTCCTCTCCCTTTCTATCGGTCCCCCACCCTTCCTCTCCCTCTATCCCCCCTTCCTCTCCCTCTATCCCCCCTTCCCTCTCTCCCTCTATCCCACTTCCTCTCCCTTTCTATCGGTCCCCCACCCTTCCTCTCCCTCTATCCCCTCTCCCTCTCCCCTCTATCCCCTTCCTCTCCCTCTATCCCACTTCCTTTCCCTTTCTATCGGTCCCCCACCCTTCCTCTCCCTTTCCCCTTCCCCTTCCTCCCCTCTATCCCCTCTGTCAGTCTGCAACCCCTTCTTCTCCCTCTCCATCGGCCTCCCCTCCTACTCCTTTTCCAGAAGTCTCCCCACTTCCTCTCCCTCTCCGTCAGTCTTCCCTTCCTCTCTGTCAGTCTTCCCCTTCCTCTCCGCTCGGTCTTCCCCTTCCTCTCCTTTCATCCAGTCTGCCCCTCTTCCTTCCTCCTTCTTTATCAGTCTTCCTCTTCCTCTCCGTCAGTCTTCCTCCTTCCTCTCCGCTCTCCGTCTCGTCCCCCTCCTCTCCCTCTCCGTCTGTCTCTCCCCCTTCTCGCCTCTCCGTCTGTCTCCCCCTTCCTCTCCCTCTCCGTCTGTCTCCCCCTCCCTCTCCCTCTCCATCGTCTCTCCCCTCTCCCTCTCCGCTCTGTCTCTCCCCCTTCCCTTCCTCTCGTCTGCCCTCCCCCCTTCCCCTCCCTCTCCGTCTGTCTCTCCCCTTCCTCTCCCTCTCCGTCTGTCTCTCCCCTTCCTCTCCCTCTCCGTCTGTCTCTCCCCTCTTCACCCTCTTAATCAGTCTCTCCCCCTTCTTCACCCTCTTAATCAGTCTCTCCCCTTCCTCTCCCTCTCCGTCAGTCTCTCCCCTCTCCCTCTCCGTCGGTCTCTCCCCCTTCTTCACCCTCTTAATCAGTCTCTCCCCCTTCCTCTCCCTCTCCGTCAGTCTCTCCCCCTTCTTCACCCTCTTAATCAGTCTCTCCCCCTTCCTCTCCCTCTCCGTCAGCTCCTCCCCTTCTTCACCCTCTTAATCAGTCTCTCCCCTTCTTCACCCTCTTAATCAGTCTCTCCCCTTCTTCACTCCTCTTAATCAGTCTCTCCCCCTTCTTCACCCTCTTAATCAGTCTCTCCCCTTCTTCACCCTCTTAATCAGTCTCTCCCCTTCTTCACCCTCTTAATCAGTCTCTCCCCCTTCCTCTCCCTCTCCGTCAGTCCTCCCCTTCTTCACCCTCTCTAATCAGTCTCCCCCCTTCCTCTCCCTCTCCGTCAGTCTCTCCCCCTTCTTCACCCTCTTAATCAGTCTCTCCCTCTTCCTCATCCCTCTTAATCAGTCTCTCCCCCTTCTTCACCCTCTCCGTCAGTCTCTCCCCCTTCTTCACCCTCTTAACTCAGTCTCTCCCCTTCTTCACCCTCTCCGTCAGTCTCTCCCCCTTCTTCACTCCTCTTAATCAGTCTCTCCCCACTTCCTCTCCCTCTCCGTCAGTCTCTCCCCTTCCTCACCCTCTTAATCAGTCTCTCCCCCTTCTTCACCCTCTTAATCAGTCTCTCCCCTTCTTCACCCTCTTAATCAGTCTCTCCCCCTTCCTCTCCCTCTCCGTCAGTCTCTCCCCTTCTTCACCTCTCCATCAGTCTCTCCCCCTTCCTCTCCCTCTCCAGTCTCTCCCCTTCTTCTCCTCTCCGTCAGTCTCTCCTCTTCACCCTCCAATCAGTCTCTCCCCCTTCCTCTCCCTCTCCGTCAGTCTCTCCCCCTTCCTCATCCTCTTCATCAGTCTCTCCCCCTTCCTCTCCCTCTCCGTCAGTCTCTCCCCCTTCCCACCCTCTTCATCAGTCTCTCCCCTTCTTCACCCTCTTCATCAGTCTCTCCCCCTTCCTCTCCCTCTCCGTCAGTCTCTCCCTTCTTCTCCCTCTTAATCAGTCTCTCCCCCTTCTTCACCCTCTTAATCAGTCTCTCCCCCTTCTTCACCCTCTTAATCAGTCTCTCCCCTTCCTCTCCCTCTTCGTCAGTCTCACCGGTTTGAGTCAAGAACTGCAACGCGGCTGTGTTTTTCACGCTCAACAATTCCCTGTGTCCATCAAGAATAGTCCACCACCCAAATGACGTCCAGCCAACTTGATATAACTGAGGGAAGCGTTGTAGTGAACATGAGCCAGCATCCCTGTGGAACGCTTTCAACACCTTGTAGAGTCCACGCCCCCGGCGAACTGAGGCTGTTCTGAGGGCAAAAGGGGAATACAACTCAATGTTAATGTGTTGTACACACACCTTTAGTCAAACCTTGACTTTCCAACATAGGCTACATTTCAGGCAATGTATCTTCCCCTTGAAAAATGACTTATTGTTGTAATTATTGTATCCACATAACTCAAATACAAGCTGCTCTGTAAAACATTACAGCCACCCTATTTTTCCAAAAACCTCAAATGACGAAGTGTTTAGACGTTTGGGACGACCCAGGAGCATGTCACATAACGTCAAATGTGTTGACAGCATATTTACACGCTTGATTCTCTGTCTTCTCATTTCAAAACTCATCTGTCCAGGTCCAGATTAAAACACTGTCTCCTGTTTCATCTGTTTTGTCTAATCCAGGCCCAGATTAAAACATTCTCTCCTGTTGGGACAGCTAGAGAGCAGCTCGGGCAGTATAAAGGCTATAATCTGTGTAGAAAATCCTATTAAGATCGCGTTGAGTTTAACGCCCAGATTAAAACACTGCATTGTTACAGAAACACACAGTCTGCAGCTTCACCTCAACACTTTTCATTGCGGGTAGAGTCTGTTAGATGGGTAGATGGCTGAGTCACCCTGTTAGATGGGTAGATGGCTGAGTCACCCTGTTAGATGGGTAGATGGCTGAGTCACCCTGTTAGATGGGTAGATGGCTGAGTCACCCTGTTAGATGGGTAGATGGCTGAGTCACCCTGTTAGATGGGTAGATGGCTGAGTAACCCTGTTAGATGGGTAGATGGCTGAGTCACCCTGTTAGATGGGTAGATGGCTGAGTCACCCTGTTAGATGGGTAGATGGCTGAGTCACCCTGTTAGATGGGTAGATGGCTGAGTCACCCTGTTAGATGGGTAGATGGCTGAGTAACCCTGTTAGATGGGTAGATGGCTGAGTCACCCTGTTAGATGGGTAGATGGCTGAGTCACCCTGTTAGATGGGTAGATGGCTGAGTAACCCTGTTAGATGGGTAGATGGCTGAGTAACCCTGTTAGATGGGTAGATGGCTGAGTCACCCTGTTAGATGGGTAGATGGCTGAGTAACCCTGTTAGATGGGTAGATGGCTGAGTAACCCTGTTAGATGGGTAGATGGCTGAGTCACCCTGTTAGATGGGTAGATGGCTGAGTAACCCTGTTAGATGGGTAGATGGCTGAGTCACCCTGTTAGATGGGTAGATGGCTGAGTCACCCTGTTAGATGGGTAGATGGCTGAGTAACCCTGTTAGATGGGTAGATGGCTGAGTAACCCTGTTAGATGGGTAGATGGCTGAGTAACCCTGTTAGATGGGTAGATGGCTGAGTAACCCTGTTAGATGGGTAGATGGCTGAGTCACCCTGTTAGATGGGTAGATGGCTGAGTAACCCTGTTAGATGGGTAGATGGCTGAGTAACCCTGTTAGATGGGTAGATGGCTGAGTAACCCTGTTAGATGGGTAGATGGCTGAGTAACCCTGTTAGATGGGTAGATGGCTGAGTAACCCTGTTAGACAGGTAGATGGCTGAGTCACCCTGTTAGACAGGTAGATGGCTGAGTAACCCTGTTAGACAGGTAGATGGCTGAGTCACCCTGTTAGACAGGTAGATGGCTGAGTAACCCTGTTAGATGGGTAGATGGCTGAGTAACCCTGTTAGATGGGTAGATGGCTGAGTAACCCTGTTAGACAGGTAGATGGCTGAGTAACCCTGTTAGATGGGTAGATGGCTGAGTAACCCTGTTAGATGGGTAGATGGCTGAGTAACCCTGTTAGATGGGTAGATGGCTGAGTAACCCTGTTAGATGGGTAGATGGCTGAGTAACCCTGTTAGATGGGTAGATGGCTGAGTAACCCTGTTAGATGGGTAGATGGCTGAGTAACCCTGTTAGATGGGTAGATGGCTGAGTAACCCTGTTAGATGGGTAGATGGCTGAGTCACCCTGTTAGATGGGTAGATGGCTGAGTCACCCTGTTAGATGGGTAGATGGCTGAGTAACCCTGTTAGATGGGTAGATGGCTGAGTAACCCTGTTAGACAGGTAGATGGCTGAGTAACCCTGTTAGACAGGTAGATGGCTGAGTCACCCTGTTAGATGGGTAGATGGCTGAGTAACCCTGTTAGATGGGTAGATGGCTGAGTCACCCTGTTAGATGGGTAGATGGCTGAGTAACCCTGTTAGACAGGTAGATGGCTGAGTAACCCTGTTAGACAGGTAGATGGCTGAGTCACCCTGTTAGATGGGTAGATGGCTGAGTAACCCTGTTAGATGGGTAGATGGCTGAGTAACCCTGTTAGATGGGTAGATGGCTGAGTAACCCTGTTAGATGGGTAGATGGCTGAGTAACCCTGTTAGATGGGTAGATGGCTGAGTCACCCTGTTAGATGGGTAGATGGCTGAGTAACCCTGTTAGACAGGTAGATGGCTGAGTCACCCCTGTTAGATGGGTAGATGGCTGAGTAACCCTGTTAGATGGGTAGATGGCTGAGTAACCCTGTTAGACAGGTAGATGGCTGAGTAACCCTGTTAGATGGGTAGATGGCTGAGTAACCCTGTTAGATGGGTAGATGGCTGAGTCACCCTGTTAGACAGGTAGATGGCTGAGTAACCCCTGTTAGATGGGTAGATGGCTGAGTAACCCTGTTAGACAGGTAGATGGCTGAGTAACCCTGTTAGACGGGTAGATGGCTGAGTAACCCTGTTAGATGGGTAGATGGCTGAGTAACCCTGTTAGATGGGTAGATGGCTGAGTCACCCTGTTAGATGGGTAGATGGCTGAGTAACCCTGTTAGATGGGTAGATGGCTGAGTAACCCTGTTAGATGGGTAGATGGCTGAGTAACCCTGTTAGATGGGTAGATGGCTGAAGTAACCCTGTTAGACAGGTAGATGGCTGAGTCACCCTGTTAGATGGGTAGATGGCTGAGTAACCCTGTTAGATGGGTAGATGGCTGAGTCACCGATGTGTAGATGGCTGAGTCACCCTGTTAGACAGGTAGATGGCTGAGTCACCCTGTTAGATGGGTAGATGGCTGAGTAACCCTGTTAGACAGGTAGATGGCTGAGTCACCCTGTTAGATGGGTAGATGGCTGAGTAACCCTGTTAGATGGGTAGATGGCTGAGTCACCCTTGTTAGATGTGTAGATGGCTGAGTCACCCTGTTAGATGGGTAGATGGCTGAGTCACCCTGTTAGATGGGTAGATGGCTGAGTAACCCTGTTAGACAGGTAGATGGCTGAGTAACCCTGTTAGATGGGTAGATGGCTGAGTAACCCTGTTAGATGGGTAGATGGCTGAGTAACCCTGTTAGATGGGTAGATGGCTGAGTCACCCTGTTAGATGGGTAGATGGCTGAGTAACCATGTTAGATGGGTAGATGGCTGAGTAACCCTGTTAGACAGGTAGATGGCTGAGTAACCCTGTTAGACAGGTAGATGGCTGAGTAACCCTGTTAGATGGGTAGATGGCTGAGTAACCCTGTTAGATGGGTAGATGGCTGAGTCACCCTGTTAGATGGGTAGATGGCTGAGTCACCCTGTTAGATGGGTAGATGGCTGAGTAACCCTGTTAGATGGGTAGATGGCTGAGTCACCCTGTTAGATGGGTAGATGGCTGAGTCACCCTGTTAGACTGTTAGATGGGTAGATGGCTGAGTCACCCTGTTAGATGGGTAGATGGCTGAGTAACCCTGTTAGATGGGTAGATGGCTGAGTAACCCTGTTAGATGGGTAGATGGCTGAGTAACCCTGTTAGATGGGTAGATGGCTGAGTAACCCTGTTAGATGGGTAGATGGCTGAGTAACCCTGTTAGATGGGTAGATGGCTGAGTAACCCTGTTAGATGGGTAGATGGCTGAGTAACCCTGTTAGATGGGTAGATGGCTGAGTCACCCTGTTAGATGGGTAGATGGCTGAGTAACCCTGTTAGACAGGTAGATGGCTGAGTCACCCTGTTAGATGGGTAGATGGCTGAGTTAACCCTGGTAGATGGGTAGATGGCTGAGTAACCCTGTTAGATGGGTAGATGGCTGAGTCACCCTGTTAGATGGGTAGATGGCTGAGTAACCCTGTTAGACAGGTAGATGGCTGAGTAACCCTGTTAGATGGGTAGATGGCTGAGTCACCCTGTTAGATGGGTAGATGGCTGAGTCACCCTGTTAGGTGGGTAGATGGCTGAGTAACCCTGTTAGATGGGTAGATGGCTGAGTAACCCTGTTAGATGGGTAGATGGCTGAGTAACCCTGTTAGATGGGTAGATGGCTGAGTCACCCTGTTAGATGGGTAGATGGCTGAGTAACCCTGTTAGATGGGTAGATGGCTGAGTAACCCTGTTAGACAGGTAGATGGCTGGGGCTGGGGAACCTACGCTTTATGCAAAACTACCCCTGGTAATTTTGAGGACGTCTGTCAAGAGGAACCAGAGAATCACTAAGTCTCACTTGGGGGCTCCCTCAGGGCTGAGCCGCGGGGGTCAGTGGGCATCATCAGCCCCTCCACCAGGGTTGTCAGATAGAGAGGATTTGACTGATTAGGCAATATTCCTGTGTGTTCTGATGTAAGCAACATACAGAAACCTCATCTCACTTTTCCAGGCTTCTATCCTTTTGTAATTCTTTTCCTCCTCCCATCCCATCCTCTCTCTCTCTCTATCTCTCTCTCTATCTCTCTCTCTCTCTCTTCCTTCTCTCTCTTTCCCTACCTCTCTTCTCTTCCTCTTCTGCAACATTCATCTCTCCACTCTCTCTCTCTGTTCTCTCTCTCTCTTTCTTCTTCCTTCTTTCTCTCTCTCTTCCTTCTTCTCTCTCTCTCCTTCTCTCTCTTACTCTCTCTCGTCTCTCTTCCTTTCTCTCTCTCTTTCCCGATCTCTCTTCTCTTCCTCTTCTGCAACATTCATCTCTTTAGAGAGTTGCCTATGACAACACTTCTGACGGCAGTGGCAGACATCAGCTTTGTACGGTGAAGCCACTTACACTGAGGGCACCCCCGGTGGAGCGCTGACGGTTAAATTGCCCTCACCTCTGCCATAGCAACCACAAGGCGACGACTGGCGAGAGAGGTAGGGAGGGGCAGAGCCGGAGCTGTCACTCATCATCATGAAGTCCTGTCTGTCAATTAGAGATGACCTCACAAAGACACTCTACTCATCCAGCAATGAGGAGATGCTAACCTGCAATCAACCTCTCCTGCACTGTACCTCGCACGGCTCTTTTCCTTACTAGCTCTGACTTGCTGATAGCTACTTTATCGATAAAAAATCACTTAAATACAACTGTGATATGCACTTGTCTCACCTAGCTATCTTAAGATGAATTCACGAACTGAGAACCAGAGAATCACTAAGTCTCACTTGGGGGCTCCCTCAGGGCTGGGGGTGGGGGCAGGGCATCGTCAGCCCCTCCAGTTGTCTCACCTAGCTATCTTAAGATGAATTCACTCACTGAGAACCAGCCCCTCCAGTTGTCTCACCTAGCTATCTTAAGACGAATTCACAAACTGTAAGTCGCTCTGGACAAGAGATGCTGCTAAATGAAGCGAATGTGATGTCTAATGTAAAGGACAGAGGTCAATGTGTACAGGTACAGAGAGAACAGAGCCTTACTTCAGGCTATCAAAAGAAGAGGAATGGTGATGAAGGAAATATTATTAATTTGAATTATATTGAAATTAGAACCGTTTGAGAGTACTGAGAGAGCCAGTTAAATACTGACATTTCCACAGCTGATTCAAAGCTGAATGTGTAGCACCAAAGGATGGTAAGGATAGAGGGACTGGTCCTCGATGACTGGGGAAAGGATAAGGATAGAGGGACTGGTCCTCGATGACTGGGGAAAGGATAGGATAGAGGGACTGGTCCTCGATGACTGGGGAAAGGATAGGATAGAGGGACTGGTCCTCGATGACTAGTGGAAAGGATAGGATAGAGGGACTGGTCCTCGATGACTGGGGAAAGGATAGGATAGAGGGACTGGTCCTCGATGACTGGGGAAAGGATAGGATAGAGGGACTGGTCCTCGATGACTAGGGAAAGGATAGGATAGGGGGACTGGTCCTCGATGACTGGGGAAAGGATAGGATAGAGGGACTGGTCCTCGATGACTAGGGAAAGGATAGGATAGGGGGACTGGTCCTCGATGACTGAGGGAAAGGATAGGACAGGGGGACTGGTCCTCGATGACTGGGGAAAGGATAGAGGGACTGGTCCTCGATGACTGGGGAAAGGATAGGATAGAGGGGACTGGTCCTCGATGACTATGGAAAGGATAGGATAGGGGGACTGGTCCTCGATGACTAGGGAAAGGATAGGATAGGAGGGACTGGTCCTCGATGACTAGGGAAGGATAGGATAGAGGGACTGGTCCTCGATGACTGGGGAAAGGATAGGATAGGGGGACTGGTCCTGATGACTGGGGATAGGATAGAGGGACTGGTCCTCGATGACTGGGGAAAGGATAGGATAGAGGGACTGGTCCTCGATGACTGGGGAAAGGATAGGATAGGGGGACTGGTCCTCGATGACTGGGGAAAGGATAGGATAAGGGGGACTGGTCCTCGATGACTGGGGAAAGGATAGGATAGGGGGACTGGTCCTCGATGACTGGGGAAAGGATAGGATAGGGGGACTGGTCCTCGATGACTGGGGAAAGGATAGGATAGGGGGACTGGTCCTCGATGACTGGGGAAAGGATAGGATAGAGGGACTGGTCCTCGATGACTGGGGAAAGGACAGGATAGAGGGACTGGTCCTCGATGACTAAGGAAAGGATAGGATAGGGGGACTGGTCCTCAATGACTGTGGAAAGGATAGGATAGAGGGACTGGTTCTCGATGACTGAGGAAAGGATAGGATAGAGGGACTGGTCCTCGATGACTGGGGAAAGGATAGGATAGGGGGACTGGTCCTCGATGACTGAAGAAAGGATAGAGGGGACTGGTCCTCGATGACTGGGGAAAGGATAGGATAGAGGGACTGGTCCTCGATGACTAAGGAAAGGATAGGATAGAGGGACTGGTCCTCGATGACTAGGGAAAGGATAGGATAGGGGGAATGGTCCTCGATGACTGTGGAAAGGATAGGATAGAGGGACTGGTCCTCGATGACTGGGGAAAGGATAGGATAGAGGGACTGGTCCTCGATGACTAGGGAAAGGATAGGATAGAGGGACTGGTCCTCGATGACTAGGGAAAGGATAGGATAGGGGGAATGGTCCTCGATGACTGTGGAAAGGATAGGATAGAGGGACTGGTCCTCGATGACTGGGGAAAGGATAGGATAGAGGGACTGGTCCTCGATGACTAGGGAAAGGATAGGATAGAGGGACTGGTCCTCGATGACTGAGGAAAGGATAGGATAGGGGGACTGGTCCTCGATGACTGGGGAAAGGGATAGGATAGAGGGACTGGTCCTCGATGACTAGGGAAAGGATAGGATAGGGGGACTGGTCCTCGATGACTGGGGAAAGGATAGGATAGGGGGACTGGTCCTCGATGACTAGGGAAAGGATAGGACAGGGGGACTGGTCCTCGATGACTGGGGAAAGGATAGGAGGGACTGGTCCTCGATGACTGGGGAAAGGATAGGATAGAGGGACTGGTCCTCGATGACTGGGGAAAGGATAGGATAGAGGGACTGGTCCTCGATGACTGGGGAAAGGATAGGATAGGGGGACTGGTCCTCGATGACTGGGGAAAGGATAGGATAGGGGGACTGGTCCTCGATGACTAGGGAAAGGATAGGATAGGGGGACTGGTCCTCGATGACTGGGGAAAGGATAGAGGGACTGGTCCTCGATGACTGGGGAAAGGATAGGATAGAGGGACTGGTCCTCGATGACTATGGAAAGGATAGGATAGGGGGACTGGTCCTCGATGACTAGGGAAAGGATAGGATAGAGGGACTGGTCCTCGATGACTAGGGATAGGATAGAGGGACTGGTCCTCGATGACTGGGGAAAGGATAGGATAGGGGGACTGGTCCTCGATGACTAGGAGGATAGGATAGAGGGACTGGTCCTCGGTGACTGGGGAAAGGATAGGATAGAGGGACTGGTCCTCGATGACTGGGGAAAGGATAGGATAGGGGGACTGGTCCTCGATGACTGGGGAAAGGATAGGATAGGGGGACTGGTCCTCGATGACTGGGGAAAGGATAGGATAGGGGGACTGGTCCTCGATGACTGGGGAAAGGATAGGATAGGGGGACTGGTCCTCGATGACTGGGGAAAGGATAGGATAGAGGGACTGGTCTCCGATGACTGGGGAAAGGACAGGATAGAGGGACTGGTCCTCGATGACTAAGGAAAGGATAGGATAGGGGGACTGGTCCTCAATGACTGTGGGAAAGGATAGGATAGAGGGACTGGTCCTCGATGACTGAGGAAAGGATAGGATAGAGGGACTGGTCCTCGATGACTGGGGAAAGGATAGGATAGGGGGACTGGTCCTCGATGACTGAAGAAAGGATAGGATAGGGGACTGGTCCTCGATGACTGGGGAAAGGATAGGATAGAGGGACTGGTCCTCGATGACTAAGGAAAGGATAGGATAGGGGGACTGGTCCTCGATGACTGGGGAAAGGATAGAGGGACTGGTCCTCGATGACTGAGGAAAGGATAGGATAGAGGGACTGGTCCTCGATGACTGGGGAAAGGATAGGATAGAGGGACTGGTCCTCGATGACTAAGGAAAGGATAGGATAGAGGGACTGGTCCCCGATGACTGGGGAAAGGATAGGATAGGGGGACTGGTCCTCGATGACTGAAGAAAGGAAAGGATAGAAGGACTGGTCCTCGATAACTGGAGAAAGGATAGGATAGAAGGACTGGTCCTCGATGACTGAGGAAAGGATAGGATAGAGGGAATGGTCCTCGATGACTAGGGAAAGGATAGAGGGACTGGTCCTCGATAACTGGGGAAAGGATAGGATAGAGGGACTGGTCCTTGATGACTAGGGAAAGGATAGGATAGAGGGACTGGTCCTCGATGACTGAGGGAAAGGATAGGATAGGGGGACTGGTCCTCGATGACTGGGGAAAGGATAGGATAGAGGGACTGGTCCTTGATGACTAGGGAAAGGATAGGATAGAGGGACTGGTCCTCGATGACTGAGGAAAGGATAGGATAGGGGGACTGGTCCTCGATGACTGGGGAAAGGATAGGATAGAGGGACTGGTCCTCGATGACTGGGGAAAGGATAGGGGGACTGGTCCTCGATGACTGAGGAAAGGATAGGATAGAGGGACTGGTCCTCGATGACTGAGGAAAGGATAGGATAGGGGGACTGGTCCTCGATGACTGGGGAAAGGATAGGATAGGGGGACTGGTCCTCGATGACTGGGGAAAGGATAGAGGAACTGGTCCTCGATGACTGGTGTAAGGGACTACCCCCTGAAATGGATAAAAATGAATGGGAAACCATTGGCATAGTACAAACCATGTACACGATGGACAATACCACCCAAATCGGCGTTGATTCATGAAAAATGTTTTGCAAATGCCATATGCAATTGCCAGTTGTAACTTTTCAACAATCCAACAGGTGGCGGTGCGCTCCACTCAGTGGTTTTTCATATAGGAAATGGACCCCAAGTCAACATCCAAAAGCCAAATTTTGAAAAATGAATTTTTTGTCAAAAACTTATCACTCCTTAAAAAAAGTGCTTTCTGGACCTTTTTTCGAAATTCTTTCTTTTTTTTTGTGTCAATTACACGTGTAAGAACTGTATGAACATACTTTTGTCCAATTTTATTATCATAATTTTGTATTTTTTTACTTGTGCATTATTGCATATGTTTTCTCCATTTGCAATATGATTTCATAGGAAGTCAGAAGTCAAAAAGTCAATAATTGCAAAATTTCATAAAAACTTCACACACGCCTAACAAAGTGCTTTCTGGACTGTTTTTCAAAATTCTTAGAATTTTGTGTCAATTACACACGTATAAGAACTGTATCAACATACTTTTAGTCATATTTTATTATCATAATTTTTTTTTTTTACATTTACATTTACATTTACATTTAAGTCATTTAGCAGACGCTCTTATCCAGAGCGACTTACAAATTGGTGAATTCACCTTATGACATCCAGTGGAACAGCCACTTTACAATAGTGCATCTAAATCATTTAAGGGGGGGTGAGAAGGATTACTTTATCCTATCCTAGGTATTCCTTAAAGAGGTGGGGTTTCAGGTGTCTCCGGAAGGTGGTGATTGACTCCGCTGTCCTGGCGTCGTGAGGGAGTTTGTTCCACCATTGGGGGGCCAGAGCAGCGAACAGTTTTGACTGGGCTGAGCGGGAACTGTACTTCCTCAGTGGTAGGGAGGCGAGCAGGCCAGAGGTGGATGAACGCAGTGCCCTTGTTTGGGTGTAGGGCCTGATCAGAGCCTGGAGGTACTGCGGTGCCGTTCCCTCACAGCTCCGTAGGCAAGCACCATGGTCTTGTAGCGGATGCGAGCTTCAACTGGAAGCCAGTGGAGAGAGCGGAGGAGCGGGGTGACGTGAGAGAACTTGGGAAGGTTGAACACCAGACGGGCTGCGGCGTTCTGGATGAGTTGTAGGGGTTTAATGGCACAGGCAGGGAGCCCAGCCAACAGCGAGTTGCAGTAATCCAGACGGGAGATGACAAGTGCCTGGATTAGGACCTGCGCCGCTTCCTGTGTGAGGCAGGGTCGTACTTCCGTGGATGTTGTAGAGCATGAACCTACAGGAACGGGCCACCGCCTTGATGTTAGTTGAGAACGACAGGGTGTTGTCCAGGATCACGCCAAGGTTCTTAGCGCTCTGGGAGGAGGACACAATGGAGTTGTCAACCGTGATGGCGAGATCATGGAACGGGCAGTCCTTCCCTCGGGAGGAAGAGCAGCTCCGTCTTGCCGAGGTTCAGCTTGAGGTGGTGATCCGTCATCCACACTGATATGTCTGCCAGACATGCAGAGATGCGATTCGCCACCTGGTCATCAGAAGGGGGAAAGGAGAAGATTAATTGTGTGTCGTCTGCATAGCAATGATAGGAGAGACCATGTGAGGTTATGACAGAGCCAAGTGACTTGGTGTATAGCGAGAATAGGAGAGGGCCTAGAACAGAGCCCTGGGGGACACCAGTGGTGAGAGCGCGTGGCGAGGAGACAGATTCTCGCCACGCCACCTGGTAGGAGCGACCTGTCAGGTAGGACGCAATCCAAGCGTGGGCCGCGCCGGAGATGCCCAACTCGGAGAGGGTGGAGAGGAGGATCTGATGGTTCACAGTATCGAAGGCAGCCGATAGGTCTAGAAGGATGAGAGCAGAGGAGAGAGAGTTAGCTTTAGCAGTGCGGAGCGCCTCCGTGATACAGAGAAGAGCAGTCTCAGTTGAATGACTAGTCTTGAAACCTGACTGATTTGGATCAAGAAGGTCATTCTGAGAGAGATAGCGGGAGAGCTGGCCAAGGACGGCACGTTCAAGAGTTTTGGAGAGAAAAGAAAGAAGGGATACTGGTCTGTAGTTGTTGACATCGGAGGGATCGAGTGTAGGTTTTTTCAGAAGGGGTGCAACTCTCGCTCTCTTGAAGACGGAAGGGACGTAGCCAGCGGTCAGGGATGAGTTGATGAGCGAGGTGAGGTAAGGGAGAAGGTCTCCGGAAATGGTCTGGAGAAGAGAGGAGGGGATAGGGTCAAGCGGGCAGGTTGTTGGGCGGCCGGCCGTCACAAGAAGCGTAGATTTCATCTGGAGAGAGAGGGGAGAAAGAGGTCAGAGCACAGGGTAGGGCAGTGTGAGCAGAACTAGTGTGTGTGTTGTTTGACTTAGCAAACGAGAATCGGATGCTGCTTTCGACCTTCTTTTCAAAAATGAAGCTGACGAAGTTTGCCCAGAGAGGGAGGAGGGGGGAGGGGGAGGAGGATTCAGGAGGGAGGAGGAAGGTGGTAAAGAGCTTCCTAGGGTTAGAGGCAGATGCTTTTCTGAATTTAGAGTGGCAGAGGGCTTTAGGCAGAGACAGAGGAGGAAAATGCAGAGAGGAGGAGTGAAGATGCCAGTCCGCAGGAGGCGAGTTTTCCATTTCCGCCGGCTGCCCGGAGCCCTGTTCTGGGTGAGCTCGCAATGAGTCGTCAAGCCACGGAGCGGGAGGGGAGGACCGAGCCCTGAGGATAGGGACATAGAGAGTCAAAGGATGCAGAAAGGGAAGAGAGGAGGGTTGAGGAGGCAGAATCAGGAGATAGGTTGGAGAAGGTTTGAGCAGAGGGAAGAGATGATAGGATGGAAGAGGAGAGAGTAGTGGGGAGAGAGAGCGAAGGCTGGGACGGCGATACCATCCGAGTAGGGGCAGTGTGGGAAGTGTTGGATGAGAGCGAGAGGGAAAAGGATACAAGGTAGTGGTCGGAGACTTGGAGGGGAGTTGCAATGAGGTTAGTGGAAGAACAGCATCTAGTAAAGATGAGGTCGAGCGTATTGCCTGCCTTGTGAGTAGGGGGGAAGGTGAGAGGGTGAGGTCAAAAGAGGAGAGGAGGAAAGAAGGAGGCAGAGAGGAATGAGTCAAAGGTAGACGTGGGGAGGTTAAAGTCGCCCAGGACTGTGAGAGGTGAGCCGTCCTCAGGAAAGGAGCTTATCAAGGCATCAAGCTCATTGATGAACTCTCCGAGGGAACCTGGAGGGCGATAAAATGATAAGGATGTTAAGCTGAAAGGGCTGGTAACTGTGACAGCATGGAATTCAAAGGAGGCTATAGACAGATGGGTAAGGGGAGAAAGAGAGAATGACCACTTGGGAGAGATGAGGATCCCGTGCCACCACCCCGCTGACCAGAAGCTCTCGGGTGTGCGAGAACACGTGGGCGGACGAAGAGAGAGCAGTAGGAGTAGCAGTGTTATCTGTGGTGATCCATGTTTCCGCCAGTGCCAAGAAGTCGAGGGACTGGAGGGAGGCATAGGCGGGAGATGAACTCTGCCTTGTTGGCCGCAGATCGGCAGTTCCAGAGGCCACCGGAGACCTGGAACCCACGTGGGTCGTGCGCGCTGGGACCACCAGATTAGGTGGCCGCGGCCACGCGGTGGGAGCGTTTGTATGGTCTGTGCAGAGAGGAGAGAACAGGGATAGATAGACACATAGTTGACAGGCTACAGAAGAGGCTACGCTAATGCAAAGGAGATTGGAATGACAAGTGGACTACACGTCTCGAATGTTCAGAAAGTTAAGCTTACGTAGCAAGAATCTTATTGACTAAAATGATTGAAATGATACAGTACTGCTGGAGTAGGCTAGCTGGCAGTGGCTGCGTTGTTGACTTTGTAGGCTAGCTGGCAGTGGCTGCGTTGTTGACACTACACTAATCAAGTCGTTCCGTCGAGTGTAATAGTTTCTACAGTGCTGTTATTCGGGGCTAGCTGGCTAGCTAGCAGTGTTGATTACGTTACGTTAAAAGAACGACAATAGCTGGCTAGCTAACCTAGAAAATCGCTCTAGACTACACAATTGTCTTAGATACAAAGACGGCTATGTAGCTAGCTAGCTACGATCAAACAAATCAAACCGTTGTACTGTAATGAAGTGAAATGAAATATGTGATACTACCTGTGGAGCGAAGCGGAATGTTGACCGGGTTGTTGAAGTTCTATTCGGTAGACGCTATTAGCTGTTGGCTAGCTAGCTAGCAGTATCTCCTACGCTAAGGACGACAAATAGCTGGCTAGCTAACTCGGTAAATTAAGATAATCACTCTAAGTCTACACACTCTAAACTACACAATTATCTTGGATACGAAGACAGCAAAGACAACTATGTAGCTAGCTAACACTACACTAATCGAAGTCGCTCAGTTGAGTGTAATAGTTTCTACAGTGCTGGTAGACGGTGGACATTAGCTAGCTGCTGGGCAGATAGCAGTGTAGACTACGTTAGACGACGAAATATGATAATTACGCAATTATCTTTGATACAAAGACGGCTATGTAGCTAGCTAAGGAGAGATTGCTAAGATTAGACAAATCAAACCGTTGTACTATAATGAAATGTAATGAAAAGTTATACTACCTATGGACCGAAGTGTAGATGCGACCTGGCCGTCCCAACCCGGAACCGGAAGAAGTTTATCAAGGCATATGCTAAACACCTTCTTTTAACTGTGAAGGGTTAATGCCACACGGTCAAGGTTAGGCTTGCAGACAGATCGGGGAGAACCTTAGGAACAGTCCTGTGTTTGAATTGTCACCCAACTGTCACCCAAAATCATATGACGTGGTGCAGGCTTCATTTTGGGCCTACTTTTCTAATGCTCGTTGCTCTCAGACCGAGCTTTGTGCCACGGTAATGCTGGGTGTCTCGTTGAACTCGGCACATGTCTGGACACTATGGTGATGCCATTTTTTGTGTTGATTTCAGAATGCCATTTTGGTGATGGTCCCTCTCCGCTTAAACATATTGCAAATTAACAAAAGTCAACTAGCAAGTCAGTGTCCATCAGTCAATTAGATGTCATTCTGACACCAAACTGATACCAATTGACACCAAACCCACTTTTTCCAACTCATTTAGAAGCCAACTATCACATATGTCAGAGCAGGCCCATAATTCACAGCGCCTTTAGTTTAAAACATAATAAAACTTAAAACACATAGTTACGTTCTAGTTTAGGGTCCAGTTCGGACATTATGTGTAGGCCTATGTGAGGCAACCCTCAATCCCGAGTTTAGCTCAATAGGTCATTCGGTGCCTGAGTAAAACCTAATTGGTGCTGGAAAATCCACTTTTTCAATTACTTGCTACGGGGTCCTTGGAATGAGCCATCGGACAGAAACGCTAGGGGTCCGGCTCTATGGGCCGAGCCGGTTTCTAATGCACCAGTCTCGTGTCTCTGAGACTTTTCTAAATGTCGCATTTTTGTAATGGTCAAAATGAATTGAAGTCATTGCAAATGTACGAGGCTGTTTCTCGGTCCGAGAACCTTCTAGAGCCACCTAACTCACCACGCACTATCAACCTGAGGTCTAGAACAGGATTCTAAAGTTTCGGAACTCTAGGTCTGACGGTTCATTAAAAGTTCCAACAAGGTTAACTAATGCATTGAGTGTTTGTCTCTACGCACCCCAATGGGTTCCTACTTCCAAGATGTGTGTGTGTGTGATTTAGTTTTCCTTTGAAATTTTATGGGAAAAACGACTGATTTACAGTTCATGTGGGGCTACTCTAGTCACACATATGAAGTTTTGGAGAGATGTGACTTTTCTAACCTTTCAAAACAGAAAGTGTGACCCATCTCAAAGGCACTTCCGGTTGGCACAGGAAGCTATAATTAACACACACGTCTTGATTGACACTAGACACTCACAGAATCCTGAGTTTTAAGTCTTTAAGTTGAGAATTGACTGATCTACACAGGGTTGAATGCAGAGTCATTTTCACCTTTGCTGGTGATGTACATCCAAAAACATTTTGGGTGATTTTAACCACTTTCGGTTGCTCCAGGAAGCCTAGAATCGACACAGGTAGACCTCATAGTGTCCTGATGGACTGTCATCAAAGACAGGTTCATAAGGCATTCATAACCCACATAGCCCTCAGGTTGAATTTAGAGGAGCTGGCAATGTATTCCTATGGGGAGAGAAGTCAATGCAAACTATTTGATGTAAACACCTTCTTTTAACTGTGAAGGGTTAATGCCACACGGTCAAGGTTAGGCTTGCACAGATCGGGAGGACCTTAGGACATTCCTGTGTTTGATTTGTCCTTCTAAACCTAACGGTTTAGTCACCCAAAATCAAATGACGTTGTGGTGCAGGCTTCATATTGGGCCTACTTTTCTCATGGTCGCTGCGCTTAGACCGAGCGAGCTACGGTCAAGCGGGATATCTCGAACTCGCACGGCCTTGGGATTATGTTTATGCCATTGCCTGCTCTCTGTGTCTTTAAACACCGCGCTTTGTCACTCCATCCTTGCTGTGTGAGAGCTTTTCTGTGTGAGAGCTTTTCTTGTGAGAGCTTTTCTTTGACATCTTGGGAGAAATGACTGATTTTACATTTCAGGAGGGTTGACTAATCACACATATGAAGTTTTGCAGCACACTTTAAAAATATTCGTATGAACACCCTGCAACTGGATCTGTAACTGTTGAAAAAAAACACCTATATTTGAACATCACAAATCTGTCATCGTACGATTTCTCTTAAATGACGATAGATAAATGGCTGATTTTTTTGTTATTGACACTGAGGCTCTTGAATTTGACTGAAGTGAAAAATAATTTCTCTATTTTCATTTTCGACCATTAATCCCAGAAAAATGGCCATAACTCAAAAACCATTGAGGCCTAGACGCCATCTTGTTCGGGGCCAACTGCCCATTAAGCCAAACCTATGCTCACCAAGTTTCGGCTTTGAAATATTTTCAGTTTTCGAGATAAGATAAACCCGTCGTGATTCGTGATGTTTTGTCAAATTGCAGTATGAGGGCTTATGCCCTCTTGTGGGATTTTCCGGGATAGCTGAAAAATGACCAACATTTGATTATTTAAAAAACGAAAACCAAATATCCGACAAAGTTCATTTGATGACTTCCCGGTAGGTCTGGCCTGCCGCTCGACAGAGGGACTGGTCCTCGATGACTGAGGAAAGGTTGAGGGACTGGTCCTCAATGACTGGGAAAGGATAGGATAGAGGGACTGGTCCTCGATGACTGGGAAAGGATAGGACAGAGGGACTGGTCTCGATGACTGAGGAAAGGATTGAGGGACTGGTCCTCAATGACTGAGAAAGGATAGAAGGACTGGTCCTCGATGACTGGAAAGGATATGATAGAGGGACTGGTCCTCGATGACTGGGGAAAGGATAGGATAGAGGGACTGGTCATCGATGACTAAGGAAAAGATAGGATAGAGGGACTGGTCATCATGACTAAGGAAAGGATAGGATAGAGGGACTGGTCCTCGATGACTAGGGAAAAGGATAGGATAGAGGGACTGGTCCTCAAGGACTGGGGAAAGATAGGATAGAGGGACTGGTCCTCGATGACTGAGAAAGGATAGAGGACTGGTTCTCGATGACTGGGGAAAAGATAGAGGGACTGGCCCTCGATGACTGAGGAAAGGATAGGATAGAGGGACTGGGTCCTTGACTGACTAGGGAAAGGATAGGGATAGAGTGGACTCGTCCTCGATGACCTCATGAAAGGATAGGCTAGAGGGACTGGTCCTCGATGACTGAGGAAAGGATAGGATAGATAGAGGGACTGGTCCTCAGTATGACAGAGGAAAGGACAGGATAGAGGGAACTGGCTCTCATGACTAAGGAAAGGATAGGATAGGGGGACTGGTCCTCAATGACTGAGGAAGGGATAGGATAGAGGGACTGGTCCTCGATGACAGGGGAAGGTGATGGGATAGAGGGGACTGGTCCTCGATGACTGAGGAAAAGGCTAGGGATAGGGGGACTGGTCCTCGATGACTGAGGAAAGGATAGGACAGGGATACAGGGACTGGTCCTCGGATGACTGAGGAAAGGATAGGATAGAGGGACTGGTCCCTCGATGACTGAGGAAAGTGATAGGATGAGGACCTGGTCCTCGATCACTGGGGAAAGGATAGAGGGACTGGTCCTCGATGACTGGGGAAAGGATAGGATAGAGGGACTGGTCCCCGGATGACTCAGGAAAGGATAGGATAGGGGGACTGGTCCCTCGATGACTGGGGAAAGGATAGCATAGAGGGACTGGTCCTCCGATGACTGGGGAAAGGATAGGATAGAGGGACTGGTCCTCGATGACTGGGGAAAGGATAGGATAGGGGGACTGGTCCCTCGATGACTGGGGAAAGGATATGGAGAGGGAGGGACTGGTCCTCGGTGACATGGGGAAAGGATAGGGATAGGGGGACTGGGTCCTCGATGACTGGGGAAAGGATAGAGGGACTGGGTCCCGATGACTGATGGAACGGATACAGGATAGAGGGACTGGTCCTCGAGTGACTGAGTGAACGGATAGGATAGAGGGACTGGTCCTCAATGACTGGGGAAAGGATAGAATAGAGGGACTGGTCCTCGATGACTGGGGAAAGGATAGAGGGACTGGTCCTCGATGACTGGGGAAAGGATAGGATATGGGGACTGGTCCTCGATGACTGGGGAAAGGATAGGATGTGGGGACTGGTCCTCGATGACTGGGGAAAGGATAGAGGGACTGGTCCTCGATGACTGGGGAAAGGATAGGACAGAGGGACTGTGTCCTCGATGACTGGGGAAAGGATAGGATAGGGGGACTCGTCCTCGATGACTGGGGAAAGGATAGGATAGAGGGGACTGGTCCTCGATGACTGGGGAAAGGATAGAGTAGAGGGACTGGTCCCTCGATGACTGGAGAAAGGACAGGATAGGGGGACTGGTCCCCTATGACTGGGGAAAGGGGATAGGATAGTAGGTACTGGTCCTCTGATGACTGGGGAAAGGATAGAGTGGACTGGTCCTCACAGGACTGGGGAAAGGATAGGATAGGAGGGACTGGTCCTCGATGACTGGGGAAAGGATAGAGGGACTGGTCCCCGGCCGACTGGGGAAAGTGATAGGATAGAGGGACTGGTCCCCGATGACTGGGGAAAGGATAGGATAGGAGGGACTGGACCCCGAAGACTGGGGAAAGGATAGGATAGAGGGACTGGGTCCTCGACGACTGGGGAAAGGATAGAATAGAGGGACTGGTCCTCGATGACTGGGAAAGGATAGGATAGGGGGACTGGTCCTCGATGACTGGGGAAAGGATAGGATAGGGGACTGGTCCTCGATGA
>NW_027011612.1:0-23134 GCF_036934945.1 Oncorhynchus masou masou | reverse complement strand
CTCACTAAACGGAGAACATCCCTGGTCATCCCTACTGCCTCTGATCTGGAGGACTCACTAAACAGAACATCCCTGGTCATCTCTACTTCCTCTGATCTGGAGGGCTCACTAAACAGAGAACAACCCTGGTCATCCCTACTGCCTCTGATCTGGCGGACTCACTAAACACACATGCTTCATTTGTAAATTATGTTTGGAGTATTGGAGTGTGCCCCTGGCTATCCATAAATAAATAAAAACAAGAATGGTGCCGTATGGTTTGCTTAATATAAGGATTTGTTTAAATTATTTATACTTATACCTATATTATATTTTAGCAATTACATTTACCTTTTAATACTTAAGTATATTTAAAACCAAATACTTTTATTAGACTTTTACTCAAGTAGTATTTCACTGCGTGACTTTTACTTGAGGAATTTTCTATTAAGGTATCTTTACTTTTACTCAAGTATGACAATTGTGTACTTGTCCCACCACTGTCACGGAGTATCAGCTGTGGGACAGTCATTTTGTTCCCCATTCTCTGGCCAGTCGCATTAGCACTCTTTCAGTCCAGGGAAAGAGGACTTCTCTGCCTTGCCGGTTCTGGAATCTGTATTATTGAGTCATTTTCAGTGTGCCCACTCAATGACCCTAGAATTGAGGAACAATACAGCTGTTGTTCCCATCACACTACCTCAAGTTATGTCGGTCAATATTAGCCAATATCATCTCTTGTTTAGTGTAAACAGACTCAAAGCAGAGCTTCTGAAGTGAAATGATAAGGCCCGGAGGGCTGTATTGTTCTATCCAGTGAGTGAATGGAAGAGCGGTGTGGTCATCTGACTTTTACTGTCTCCATTAGTTAACAGACAGAATGGGCCACTGTGTACTGGGTTTGACCACACGTCAGACTGCTAAGCGATATACACTACATGACCAAAAGTATGTGGACTCCTGCTCGTCGAACATCTCATTCCAAAATCATGAGCATTAAGATGGAGTTTGTCCCACCCTTTGCTGCTATAGCAGCCTCCACTCTACTCGGAAGGCTTTCCACTAGATGTTGGAACATTGCTGCGGGGACTTGCTTCCATTCAGCCACACACGCATTATTCAGGTCGGGCACTGATGTTGGGCGATTAGGCCTGGCTCGCAGCCGGTGTCCCAATTCATCCCAAAGGTGTTCAAAGAGGTTGAGGTCAGGGCTCTGTGCAGGCCAGTCAAGTTCTTCCACCCCGATCTCGACAAATAATTTCTTTGTGGACCTGGTCATGCTGAAATGGTGAAGTGCCTTCCCCAAACCGTTGCCACCAAGTTGGAAGCACAGAATCGTCTATAGTGTCATTGTATGCTGTAGCGTTAAGATTCACCTTCACTGAGGGGCCTAGCCTGAACCATGAAAAACAACCCCAGACCATTTATTCCTCCTCCACCAAACTTTACAGTTGGCCCTATGTATTGGGGCAGATAGTGTTCTCCTGGCATCCGCCAAACCCATATCCGTACTGCCAGATGGTGAAGTGGGATTCATCACTCCAGAGAACGCGTTTCCACTGCTCCAGAGTACAATGGCGGCGAGCTTTACGCCACTCCAGCCGACTCATGGCATTGCGCAAGGTGATCTTAGGCTTGTGTGCGGCTGCTCAGCCATGGAAACCCAGTTATTGTGCAGAGTCCGTTTGGAACTTCGTGCTTCAGCACTCGCCAGGTCCTGTTTTATGAGCTTGTGTGGCCTACCACTCCACGGCTGAGCCGTTGTTGCTCCTAGACGTTTCCACTTCATAATGACTGTTGACCGGGGCAGCTCTAGCAGGGCAGAAATTTAATAAATTGACTTGTTGGAAAGGTGACATCCTAATGATGGTGCCACGATGAAGGTCACTGAGCTCTTCAGGAAGGCTGTTCTACTGCCAATGTTTGTCTATGGAGATTACATGGCTGTGTGCTCGATTTGATACACCTGTCAGTGGCTGAAATAGCCAAATCCACTAATTTGAAGGGGGTGTCCACATTAGAGGTCGGCTGATTTAATCGGAATGACCGATTTTTTTAATTAGGGCCGATTATCAAGTTTACATAATCTGAAATTGGTATTTTTGAACACCGATTTGGCAGATTTAAAAAAAAAAAGATATATATATATATATATATATATAATGTGTGTGTGTGTATATATATATATATATTTATTTATTTATTTTACACCTTTATTTAACTAGGCAAGTCAGTTAAGAACACATTCTTATTATCAATGACGGCCTAGGAACAGTGGGTTAACTGCCTGTTCAGGGGCAGAACGACAGATTTGTACCTTGTCAGCTCGGGAATTCAATCTTGCAACCTTACAGTTAACTAGTCCAACGCTCTAACCACCTGATTACATTGCACTCCACGAGGAGACTGGCTGTTACGCGAATGCAGTAAGAAGCCAAGGTAAGTTGCTAGCTAGCATTAAACTTATAATAAACAATCAATCAATCATAATCACTAGTTAACTACACATGGTTGATATTACTAGTTAATCTAGCGTGTCCTGCGTTGCATATAATCGATGCAACGCGGGGATGATTTAACAAAAGCGCATTTGCGAAAAAAGCACAATCATTGCTGAGTGAAACTTATTATTCACAACTTCCTAGCAACTAACCATAAACTATTACCTAACCATAAACACCAATGTCTTTCTTAAAATCAATATACAGAAGTATATATTTTTAAACCTGCATATTTAGCTAAAAGACATCCAGGTTAGCAGGCAATATTAACCAGATGAAATTGTCATTTCTCATGCTTTCATTGCACGCAGAGTCAGTGTGTATGCAACAGTTTGAGCCGCCTGGCTCATCGCGAACTAATTTGCCAGAATTTTATGTAATTATGACATAACATTGAAGGTTCTGCAATGTAACAGGAATATTTAGACTGATGGATGCCACCCGTTAGATAAAATACCGAACAGTTCTGTATTTCGCTGAAATAATAAACGTTTTGTTTTCGAAACCATATTAATGACTTAAGGCTCGTATTTCTGTGTGTTATTATGTTATAATTAAGTCTATGATTTGATAGAGCAGTCTGACTGAGCGGTGGTAGGCACCAGCAGGCTTGTAAGCATTCATTCAAACAGCACTTTCGTGCATTTTGCCAGCAGCTCTTTGTTGTGCTTCAAGCATTGCGCTGTTTATGACTTCAAGCCTATCAACTCTCGAGATTAGGCTGGTGTAACTGATGTGAAATGGCTAGCTAGTTAGCGGGGTGAGCGCTAATAGCGTTTCAAACATCACTCCCTCTGAGACTTGGAGTGGTTTTTCCCCTTGCTCTACATGGTTAACGTTGCTTCGAGGGTGGCTGTTGTCGGTGTTCCTGGTTCAAGCCCAGCTAGGATTGAGACGGAAGCTATACTGTTACACTGGCAATACTAAAGTGCCTATAAGAACATCCAATAGTCAAAGGTTAATGAAATACAAATGGTATAGAGAGAAATAGTCCTATAATTCCTATAACTACAACCTAAAACCTCTTCCATGGGAATATTGAAGACTCATGTTAAAAGGAACCTCCAGCTTTCATATGTTCTCGTTCTGAGCAAGGAACTTAAACGTTTACATGCCTTTCTTACATGGCACATATTGCACTTTTACTTTCTTCTCCAACACTTTGTTTTTGTATTTAAACCAAATTGAACGTGTTTCATTATTTATTTGAGGCTAAATTGATTTTATTGATGTATTAAGTTAAAATAAGTGTTCATTCAGTATTGTTGTAATTGTCATTATTACAAATACATTTTTTTAAATCGGCCGATTTTTAAATCGGTATCGGCCTTTTTTGGGGTCCTCCAATAATCGGCATCTGCGTTGAAAAATTATAATCGGTCGACCTCTTGTCCACATACTTATGTATTATATAATGTATATTTCCCAAAGCTGATCTGTTCTCCCCAGTCAGCGATTTTGTGTTTGTGTGCCAGGTTTCTCCCCTTTTTTTAAATGAGTTTAAGGCATTTATGATACTAGAGCAGACTCATTGGAAACCGGCATAACAGCCAAGACGGGGGATAACAATAGAGCTTTGACTGGAGCAGTTTGAGTGGCGGCGAGGTTAAACCCGTCCCCCCGGGTTACCTATTTAAATTGTTGACTGTTTTGGCTCATTTTGGGCACCGTGGCTCTGTTGGCCCCTCTGAGTAGTTAAGAACTCCATAGAAAGTGGCAGAATGGAGACCACCATCACTAAGCCACTCTCTCTCACACACATATACAGTATGCGTACTCACACACATACAGTATGCGTACTCACTCTCTCACACACACACACACACACACACACACACACACACACACACTTACAGTATGCGTACACACACACATCTTTTTTGGATGGCTCCTGAGTGGCACAGCGGTCTAAGCCACTGCATCTCAGGGCTAGAGGCGTCACTACAGACACCCTGGTTCAGAGGTCTAAGCCACTGCATCTCAGGGCTAGAGGCGTCACTACAGACACCCTGGTTCAGTGGTCTAAGCCACTGCATCTCAGGGCTAGAGGCGTCACTACAGACACCCTGGTTCAGAGGTCTAAGCCACTGCATCTCAGGGCTAGAGGCGTCACTACAGACACCCTGGTTCAGTGGTCTAAGCCACTGCATCTCAGGGCTAGAGGCGCCACTACAGACACCCTGGTTCAGAGGTCTAAGCCACTGCATCTCAGGGCTAGAGGCGTCACTACAGACACCCTGGTTCAGTGGTCTAAGCCACTGCATCTCAGGGCTAGAGGCGTCACTACAGACACCCTGGTTCAGTGGTCTAAGCCACTGCATCTCAGGGCTAGAGGTCACTACAGACACCCTGGTTCAGAGGTCTAAGCCACTGCATCTCAGGGCTAGAGGCGCCACCTACAGACACCCTGGTTCAGAGGTCTAAGCCACTGCATCTCAGGGCTAGAGGCGTCACTACAGACACCCTGGTTCAGAGGTCTAAGCCACTGCATCTCAGGGCTAGAGGCGCCACTACAGACACCCTGGTTCAGTGGTCTAAGCCACTGCATCTCAGGGCTAGAATCACTACAGACACCCTGGTTCAGCGGTCTAAGGCACTGCATCTCAGGGCTAGAGGCGTCACTACAGACACCCTGGTTCAGAGGTCTAAGCCACTGCATCTCAGGGCTAGAGGCGTCACTACAGACACCCTGGTTCAGAGGTCTAAGCCACTGCATCTCAGGGCTAGAGGCGTCACTACAGACACCCTGGTTCAGCGGTCTAAGCCACTGCATCTCAGGGCTAGAGGCGTCACTACAGACACCCTGGTTCAGCGGTCTAAGCCACTGCATCTCAGGGCTAGAGGCGTCACTACAGACACCCTGGTTCAGTGGTCTAAGCCACTGCATCTCAGGGCTAGAGGCGTCACTACAGACACCCTGGTTCAGTGGTCTAAGCCACTGCATCTCAGGGCTAGAGGCGTCACTACAGACACCCTGGTTCAGAGGTCTAAGCCACTGCATCTCAGGGCTAGAGGCGTCACTACAGACACCCTGGTTCAAGTCCAGGCTGTATCACACCTGGCTGTGATTGGGAGTCTCATAGGGTGGTCAGCATCATCCCGGTGGAGGCCGTCATTGTAAATAAGAATTTGTTCTTCACTGACTTGCCTAGATAAATATATATACTTTTTAAATAAATAAATACCAGAGGCTGGTGATTTTTTTGGTTTTTGTTTTGTTTAATGGAATGCTTGTATCCTTAGCCTGTTTGTCTGTGTTCATTCTTCTTGTTCTCACATTTAATGCTTTGACAAAACCTCTGTGTATCTGACCCAGTTTCTATCTGGGTGCTGTATCAGTTCATTCACCTCCACAGCTGTCCAAAAGAAAACACCAAAGTGATTGGACATAGTTTATTATACACTGGGTGGGTCGTGCCCTGAATGATCTAGTTGATTATACACTGGGTGGTTCGTGCCCTGAATGCTCTAGTTGATTATACACTGGGTGGTTCGAGCCCTGAATGCTCTAGTTGATTATACACTGGGGGGGTTCGAGCCCTGAATGCTCTAGTTGATTATACACTGGGTGGTTCGAGCTCTGAATGCTCTAGTTGATTATACACTGGGTGGTTCGAGCCCTGAATGCACTAGTTGATTATACACTGGGGGGTTCGAGCTCTGAATGCTCTAGTTGATTATACACTGGGTGGTTCGAGCCTTGAATGCTCTAGTTGATACACAGCAGATTGATACCTTACAAAAATAACCTTAATGAGGATAACTTATGTACAGAGAGGACTGAATTATTGACCTGACGTTGTGTGAACACTACAGGGAACCACTTGTCTGACGTTGTGTGAACACTACAGGGAACCACTTGTCTGACGTTGTGTGAACACTACAGGGAACCACTTGTCTGACGTTGTGTGAACACTACAGGGAACCTTGTCTGACGTTGTGTGAACACGACAGGGAACCACTTGTCTGACGTTGTGTGAACACTACAGGGAACCTCTTGTCTGACGTTGTGTGAACACTACAGGGAACCACTTGTCTGACGTTGTGTGAACACTACAGGGAACTGAAGCGAGATTAAGATCTCACCCGAAAGGGATTTGTAATAATCGAGTTCGACGCACTTGGCCTCGTTGTGATAGCAGGTAGACTAGTGGTTAGAGCGTTGGGCCAGTAGCTGTAATATTGATTATTGCATTGTTGGTTTTAGAGCTCGCAAGAAAGACATTTCACTGTACTTGTGCACGTGACATTAAAAACTTGAAACTTATTTGCTCCAGGGTCCCCGTCAATAATGGCAGGGGTCAGGGGGAGTAGAATACGCAAAAACACATTTCCATTTCACTCCACACACTGTACAGGTTACACACTACAAGTTACACACTGTACAGGTTACACACTTGTATGCGTGTGTGAAACAGGACACCATATAACCTTATTTGACTTCTGGTTTGGCAAAATGCTCCGAGCAAGTGGCTTCGTTAGATCGCCCATCTGAATCATTGAAGCTGCAAAGTTGTTCTTTCTACGATCTTCCATCTTGCCTTAAAGCTCGGACTGCATGAAAGGAGATTATAAGGATTGTGAGCGGTTAACTGGGATGAGTCGGGTCGTTTTGGATGGTGGTTAGTTATGTAACTGGTGGGGGCCGTAATCTCACTTTAAAAAGGTATGCTCACTGAACATATATTTTGATGGCATACTGGCCCTTTCGAAAGCCTACCATCACCTTTCAGCTTCAGGTCTTCCCTTGCCCTCCTGCTGGTAAAACAGTAAGTTAGGAGGCTCTCTGTGATGCATCCGCAGTGTCAACACACCTCTGGAGGGAGGTCAGATCGATTTGGTTGACCTCATTCTCCCTAATGGTTCATTAGGACACAGCGATGAAGACTCCTTTCCACGCAACCTCCCTTTTCTCCCCTTTCTCTCCATCCTTATCATCCTCCCCATCCCACCCTTTTCTCTCCATCCTCCCCATCCCCCCCTTTCTCTCCATCCTCCCCATCCCCCCCCCTTTCTCTCCATCCTCCCCTCCCCATCCCCCCCTTTCTCTCCATCCTCCCCACCCCCCCTTTCTCTCCATCCCCCCCCCTCCTTCTCTCCATCCCCATCCCACCCTTTTCTCTCCATCCTCCCCATCCCACCCTTTCTCTCCATCCTCCCCCCCCCCCCCCTTTCTCTCCATCCTCCCCATCCCACCCTTTCTCTCCATCCTCCCCATCCCCACCCTTTCTCTCCATCCTCCCCATCCCCCCCTTTCTCTCCATCCTCCCCATCCCCCCTTTCTCTCCATCCTCCCCATCCCCCCTTTCTCTCCATCCTCCCCATCCCCCCTTTCTCTCCATCCATCCCCCATCCCCCCTTTCTCTCCATCCTCCCCATCCCACCCTTTCTCTCCATCCTCCCCATCCCCCCCTTTCTCTCCATCCTCCCCCATCCCCCCTTCTCCATCCTCCCCATCCCCCCTTTCTCTCCATCCTCCCCATCCCCCCTTTCTCTCCATCCTCCCCATCCCCCCCTTTCTCTCCATCCTCTCCCCATCCCCCTTTCTCTCCATCCTTATCATCCTCCCCATCCCCCCCCTTTCTCTCCATCCTCCCCCCCCCCCCCTTTCTCTCCATCCTCCCCATCCCACCCTTTCTCTCCATCCTCCCCATCCCACCCTTTCTCTCCATCCTCCCCATCCCACCCTTTCTCTCCATCCTCCCCCATCCCACCCTTTCTCTCCATCCTCCCCATCCATCCCCCCCCTTTCTCTCCATCCTCCCCATCCCCCCTTTCTCTCCATCCTCCCCATCCCCCCTTTCTCTCCATCCTCCCCATCCCCCCCTTTCTCTCCATCCTTATCATCCTCCCCATCCCCCCCTTTCTCTCCATCCTCCCCATCCCCCCCCCTTTCTCTCCATCCTCCCCACCCCCTTTCTCTCCATCCTCCCCATCCCCCCCTTTCTCTCCATCCTCCCCATCCCCCCTTTCTCTCCATCCTCCCCATCCCCCTTTCTCTCCATCCTCCCCATCCCCCCCTTTCTCTCCATCCTCCCCATCCCCCCTTTCTCTCCATCCTCCCCACCCCCCTTTCTCTCCATCCTCCCCATCCCCCCTTTCTCTCCATCCTCCCCCCCCCCCCTTTCTCTCCATCCTCCCCCTCTCCCCCTTTCTCTCCATCCTCCCCATCCCCCCTTTCTCTCCATCCTCCCCATCCCCCCCCTTTCTCTCCATCCTCCCCCCTTTCTCTCCATCCTCCCCATCCCCCCTTTCTCTCCATCCTTATCATCCTCCTCCATCCCCCCCCTTTCTCTCCATCCTTATCATCCTCCCCTTCAAACCCCATGACACTCGCTCGGCCAGCCACTCCTCCCTTACAGGAAATTCTCACAGTAGCTGAGCAGAGCAAAAGTTGCCACGAATCTCTGCTCTGCTGTGTGAAATGGATGAGCTTCTTTGTTGGCTCAGTAGTTTGGCCAAAATATAGACACTTGTTACTGCAGGGAAAGATGCCTCTTTCAAAATAGTTGGGGTCACTTCCTGTACACATTCTTAAAATGTTAGGAAAGAAAACAAACTAATACATTTTTTTCCCTCTCCAGTGAGTGTTTTTGGATCACCAGATATGAATTTCTGTGTCATGTTTCCTCAAAGTGAACAAAAAACAAAAAAAGTTAAAGCATCATTACTAATATTGCATAACAGCCAGATAACAGTAGTGACTCGAAACGGTCAAATATAAACTTTATGGAGATGTGCTGTATGTATATTTAACAACCACAATAAACATCCCCAAAAATATTTCCCCCTTTTTTTTCCCACAACCAATGACAAAAAAAACTGTAATACAAACTTCTCTCTTGGTTTCATTCGTCAGCAACTGTAGAACAACACAACAAAAAGCTGCACCATCACTTCGGCAATCATGCAAGCATATGTGCAAAGTCTGTGTCCGAAAGGCACAGGGCCTGTCTTTGTAGTTGCAATTGTTTTTGCAAGCTCCTCAGAGGGAACTTGACTACCCTGGTAGTTCTTCCAAGAAGGTAAACCATGTGGCCCTGTGCCTCCATAGAACGCTGGAGGAATCCTGCAAAGAGGGCTTTGAAACCTGTGGGGGGAAAACACCACCCTGTCCCTGTGAGCCATACACAAGACAGCCATTGCACTTGTATGCTATATCTATATATTTATGAATGTAAAGCGATTAAAGGAATCAGAAGAAAACAAAAAGCCAAGACAGAAGCTGAAATGAATTGCACCTCAGGACAGAGGTCAAGTTGGAGAAAATGCCCGTTTACAAAAATAAAAAACAAGGTTTTCCTGCGGTTGGTTCTCTCGCTCTTCGAAAAACTGTGGTCTTAGTGGAAGGTGTTTGGGTTGGGTCGGATCATCATGGACACTTTCTTCAGGGAGTAAGCGCCCCCGCGGAACTCGGCCCAGTAGACGCCGTCCTGGTATCGGCTGCGGTAGTGCCCGCCCCGGTACCACACGCCGTTCAGGTTGGAGTGGGCACAGGCGTTATACCACCAGCCACCCTTCTGGTAATGGGCACAGTTACCTAAAAAAAGAACGATGCAGCTGTAGTCAATGCAAAGTAGAGTCAAATGTATTTTTTTTTTAAAGTTAGTTTAAAAAAAATACATGCATATAATTCATCTCCGTATTTTACCAAAACCCTTTTCCATTTCTTAAATAGTACAGTCGCTTTAAAGTGGAAACATACCGTATGTATACCTCCATAACCATGCTTTCAAAAGACTTGTACCTGTGATGCCCAAATTCACACAGCTCTGCCCATGAGGTTGGATCAGAAACTGGTACAGTCTGTCCCACTGTGCAAACCCTCGGGTTAATGCTCTTTGGCAAAGTCCCCCATAGGTGGTATTTTTTTAATATTCCTTGTTCCCCTCATTCTCGGCTCAGAGTTGTTTTGCAGCACTATAGCAACCTGGCCCCATATCCACAAAGCATTTGGAGAGTAAGAGTGCTGATCTAGGATCAGTCCATATAATCTTATTCATTATTATCTAGGATCAGTCCATATAATCTTATTCATGATGATCTAGGATCAGTCCATATAATCTTATTCATGATGATCTAGGATCAGTCCATATAATCTTATTCATGATGATCTAGGATCAGTCCATATAATCTTATTCATTAGAAAAGAGGAAAAACGGATCCTAGATCAGCAGTCCTACTCAGGGATTTCTTTGCTACTGTAATTCTTGGGCAGGCCGCCTAAGCATCCAAACAATGTTCTATATACATTTACGGGATATAAAAAAAAACTTTAATTGTCAACTTAAACGACTAAAACAACATAAGAGAAGGGTAATAGACCTATATATTTTTTTAAATGAATAATCTTGGAGAAATAAGAATCACCAAAATAAAGCTAGACGGTTAGGGAGAATTTAGCAGTATAGATTTTGTTATGTTTGAGCAAAAGAACGCAGCATTAGCCATGGGAAAATGTATAGAATTGCGGGACATTAGCATTAAAACTGCAATATTTTCTCTCAACCCCATGAAGACATTTTTTAGAATTGCAGGGAATTGGCTTAAATGCAAAAATGGCCAAGATGGGGGGCCTAAAATTTCCCAAAAAATTCAGCAGCGCAAACGGGCCAACCTTGCCACCTGACACGCGCCCTGCCACGCCCCCCCCGACACGCGCCATGCCACGCCCCCCCCTGCCACGCCTCCCTGAAATGCCACGCCCATTTTATTTTACAGAAGAAGGCCCTGCTACTCTGAGATGCTTTGTGTATACGTGGTCTGGTTTTTTGTTCATTGTTTTCCGCAGCAGTGCTAAGCAGGATCTCTGTGGAGAGACTCCAACCATGCATTGGTCTAAGGCGTCACTACAGACCCGGGTTCGATCCTGGGCTGTAGTCGCAGACGACCGTGACCAAGAGACCCATGAGGCGGCGCACAATTGGCCCAGCGTCGTCTGGGTTAGAGGAAGGTTTGGCCAACCGGGATGTCCTTGTCCTCCAGGCGTATGAACGCTGACACGCTCGCCAGCTGTACGGTGTTTCCTCCGACACATTGGTGCGGCTGGCTTCCGGGTTAAGCGAGCAGTGTGTCAAGAAGCAGTGCGGCTTGGTGGGGGCCGTGTTTCGGAGGACTCGTGGCTTTCAACCTTCCCCTCTCCCGAGTCTGTACGGGAGTTGCAGCGATGGGACAAGACTGTAAACTACCAATTGGATACTCCGAAATTGGGGAGAAAAAAGGGTTAAATAATTCAAAAGTCAATATAAAGAAACGAAGACTGTCTTCCGCTCTCTGTTCTTGCTTACAGGAGACTCTTTAAGGAGAAAACGCATCCTGAATAACACCCGTTTCTACATGTAGACTGTTTGCTAATGACTCTTTTCGGAGGTCCTAACGCTACCGGTGTGTCCGTGCCTGAAGACCGGCATAACCTGTCAACGACCTCTTTTCCTGTCTACTTGTGCTGAAATGCACCTAAAATAAGCAAGCTATTGTCAAGGAAAACGAGAGCGCTATTAATGCCGGGAAGACTTCTGAAAGACACTGAGAAATGAACAGGGATATTGGGCGGACTACTGAAAGACGCTGAGAAATGAACAGGGATATTGGGCGGACTACTGAAAGACACTGAGAAATGAACAGGGATATTGGGCGGACTACTGAAGAACAGAGATTTAACAGTGATTTTGGATTCAACCACGTCTGACCCAATGAATGAGAAGACGAAAGTGTCTGAGCTGACTAAGAATGACACACAGTCATGCTGTTGGTTATCGTGTATCCACGAATCACTGTCTGGTAGACTATTTCTCTGAGTAATAGCAGCCATCACCAAAGGGTGTATTCCTTTCTCACCTGTATACACGTCGTGGTCCCTGTCCAGCGTGGTGAACTGCTTGCCGTTGTGCCATGTGAGGGAGTCCCCGGCGTTGCCATGGTAGCGACCCACTCTTAGTTTGTAGAAGTCTGCCTCTGCCTCAATACGGAAGCTGGCGTATTCGGCAAAGGTCTTGCGACCGGACCAGTCCTCCAGCATCACCAGAAGCTTGTAGTTGCCCTGGTTGGTCAGCCAGTAGATGTTTTCAAGACCCAGCCAGTATTCACTGTCAATGTTACCAAACCCTTGCTGTGAGAGGGGAGAAGCAGGAGGGAGAGAGGAGGGGGAGGGATATGTTTCAATGCTGCAGATAAGTCTAAATGCTACGTTCAAAGGCATTGACAGTCACTATGCCAATGTCCACCCTCCAAAGCGCACACACAATGTAGTCTGCACTCGTACATCTCCCAGTCACCGTTTGTCAAAGACTGCAGAAGGGACTAAAGCATGTTTGTGACACTGGTATAATGTCAGAGATAGAGTGGTGGCATAATAGCAGGATGTGACTCACTTTTTAAGACGTCCTCTCCCCTAAAGTCGCATTGGTTTGTTCGTCTGGAACTGTGGCTCCTCTTCTGAAACCACACATGGATTAAATCAGGAGGGAGCACATTACCCTGCCAACTGTGAGCCTGTCATTTGTGATTCGGGGTGTTTTCAAGGTGCCTCGTTGCCAGAAGTGAAGAGTGGGTGGTGGGGGGGCTTGAAAATGTCTTGTGTTCTTGGACTCAACTTTAAAGGGGGAGGTAGGATTTATCCAAATAGGCCAGTCTGACCTCTGTGCTGCAGAATGTGAATCTCTAGCCGCTAAACGTTTGGCTCTGTGTTCTTAAGATTACGGCATTCTGGTTCAGACCCGTGGCAAATGGAGGAAACCACACTTCATGGATAATAGGAAATTAGGTCATTGAATTGGCTGTACAAAACTTCCCATCGAAACGTAATTTTAATATCGTATCGTGATATCTTGTGTGGACTGTTTGACAAGCTTTGTTCTGTCGAATGGTCAAATAATTGAGAAACTCAACCAATGACATTTTGGAACTTTCCGGATTTTATTTTGGGGAGATGATACGGTGACACAATCAAATGGAAATGTTGGAACTGAGAATATATACTGACTCACTTTATTCAATGATTCAAGTGTGACCCCCTCAAAGAGTCAATCTCCCGGAATTCTGCTCAGTATTTGATCACATGATCGTCTTGGCATTGGTTTGGTTCTGTTGCTCATGTCCAGTGAAGCTGTTTCTCTTCAATGTGCTTTTCATTTGGCCATGCAAGAGGAGGAGTGTGTGTGGACCAATCAAACGCTGGACTCAAATGACCTTTTGCTGTTTATTTTTTTACATCAGTAACAATGAAGTGCAGTGAAGTACTAGCCTATAGTATGATGGAGCTACCTGGCTGATACTAGCCTATAGTATGATGGGGCTACCTGGCTGATACTAGCCTATAGTATGATGGGGCTACCTGGCTGATACTAGCCTATATGATGGGGCTACCTGGCTGATACTAGCCTATAGTATGATGGGTCTACCTGGCTGATACTAGCCTATATGATGGGGCTACCTGGCTGATACTAGCCTATAGTATGATGGGGCTACCTGGCTGATACTAGCCTATAGTATGATGGGGCTACCTGGCTGATACTAGCCTATAGTATGATGGGGCTACCTGGCTGATACTAGCCTATATGATGGGGCTTCCTGGCTGATACTAGCCTATAGTATGATGGGGCTACCTGGCTGATACTAGCCTATATGATGGGGCTACCTGGCTGATACTAGCCTATATGATGGGGCTACCTGGGTGATATTCATTAAACCTCTAACAAAGATAGGTCTGTGTTAACAGCCGTGGGCACAGCGCAGTGAATGTATTGCTTACTTCCTGTCCTCTCTGTAGGGAAGCAACTCCCCTTGTTGACGTCTCCTAGTGGAGCTGTGTTGTGCTCTTTTAGTTTATCTTGATTCAATCCCTCAGAAAGGAAAAGCTATTTTCACTGCCTGTTCTATCTGGGCATCAAACAGTAAATCTACTGTTCTACGCAAGACGGCCACCTTTTACCTTGTAGGTGTCCCAGTTCCTGAAGAAGTTGACGGAGCCGTCCTGGCGTCTCTGAATGACTGTCCAGCCGCCAGGATCGTGCCTCTGGTCACACCACACCTGCATCAACCGGTTGGCGTTCTCAGGCTTGACCAGGTACATGCCACTGGTGGCGTGACCCTCCTCTAGAGCAGCAAGGCAGTCCTTGAAAGGCCCTGCGAAAAAGAGGTCATGATGTAAGTAGTAGTCATGCGAACAAAAGGTTCAAGGGTTGAAAGCTTGTGGTTAAACACAGCTGGGGAAAGGTTTTCCATGGGATGATGTGGTCAAGCAGGGTCCAGGGAGCTATTGCGCTCCCTCCTGGGTTTCCTCCTTTTAGTTTATCAGAACCCTGATACGAAAGATTGCTGGGAAAAGTTGCCTAGCTTACTCCGCTCTCTCAGCCCTCCAGCTGAGCTCAATCTCTTCTAATAACCCTGGAAACCGGTTCCCATTTGCTCATCCACTAAGCTGACTATTTCCATAGTTTAGCTTCTTATTCTGTGGTTACACAGTTCTTTTAGAAATCCTGGGGCTCCCAAGTTAATTTTTTTTCTTGCTGGGAAAAACTCTGTTTTAAGGCCTAGAATTGACTTTGGCTGCATTTTGGGATGGGGGCGGGGGGGGGGGGTATAGCTGCCGGGAGGCTGACGCAGGCCAAGAACAACACTGGCATGAGGGTTGCGGAGAGAGGTAGCGCTTTACTGGCATACAGTAGCCTGTAGATTATCAGGTACTCTAACGTTTCTCTTGGAAATAGCACAGCTGTTAATATCATTTTATTGGGCATATGTTCCTTTATGCTGGTGACCCCGATTTACTTTGCCAGGGTGCTGACTAAAGGGGAAACCCTCTAATGTTGAGGTGCACTGGAATCTTCTATGATAAACCATCGTCTCGTCATTTCAGGAAGAAATATTTGACCAAACCTGGTAAAGATTTGTCTCCACATGAGATAAATGTATTTTACATGAGAAATGTCCAAAATGGCGCTGTAGACCACTGCAGTAATTAACATGACCTTGTATTTAAATATTCAGCTTGTTTTTTTTTTGGAGGTGTCAGACTGTCCCTTCCCACCCGTCTACGAGTTACCAGTGTTTATGCAAACATTGCTATCCTACGACATAATTTCCCGCTGGCTCTCAGTGACCGTTGAGGATTTTTTTCCGTTTCAACCTGAGTGATAATTGCTGTTTTTATGATGACTCCATGTCTAGCAGGATGGCGTTTGTTCAACAACTTTAAGTGTTCAATTCATATTGGGACAGGAGTGCTGGGAACCACACATAATGGTGTCTGGTCTGTAATAAAAATCAAATGGATCAGAGAGGATCATTATCCCCAGCCAAGCTGAGACTTTCTTGGAACTATAAATTGTAATCTGGGCATAGTCAAATAGTTGTGTGAATTTTCTATCACAACGTGCGTGTGTGTGTGTGTGTGTGTGTGTGTGTGTCCCACCCCCCTCCCTCATCTGAGAGCACTGAGAGAACTCCTGTGGGTGTTGTCACAAGGCAGTTATTTCTAATGATGCCCACACACAACGTGTGGCATGGTGGCAGTGAGCTAAATCACCGTAACCCACACACTCCCTCCCCTTAACACTAGAACTGCCATTGGCCAACTGGCACTGACATTTAATTTTGTAAATAATAATTTAAAAAATGCCCCTTTTAAAAAAAAAGCTAAGTCCTGCTCCTTCCCTGACTTTAACTAAATGTTTGTATTTTACGTTGCTTATTTGTCAGCTTGAAAAAAAAAAACACAAACAGAAAAGAATTTGGTGCCTTTTTTACCTCTGGTAATTCGCTAAGACAATGTGCTGTAGGATGTTGGTACCCAGCCAGGCTCCAAGACAATGTGCTCTAGGATGTTGGTACCCAGCCAGGCTCCAAGACAATGTGCTCTAGAATGTTGGTACCCAGCCAGGCTCCAAGACAATGTGCTCTAGAATGTTGGTACCCAGCCAGGCTCCAAGACAATGTGCTCTAGAATGTTGGTACCCAGCCAGGCTCCAAGACAATGTGCTCTAGAATGTTGGTACCCAGCCAGGCTCCAAGACAATGTGCTCTAGAATGTTGGTACCCAGCCAGGCTCCAAGACAATGTGCTCTAGAATGTTGGTACCCAGCCAGGCTCCAAGACAATGTGCTCTAGAATGTTGGTACCCAGCCAGGCTCCAAAACAATGTGCTGTAGAATGTTGGTACCCAGCCAGGCTCCAAGACAATGTGCTGTAGAATGTTGGTACCCAGCCAGGCGCTAGGACAATGTGCTGTAGGACGTTGTTACCCAGCCAGACTCTAATGAGTCTCTCTCTCCTCACTGAATGGGTGATAATTGTGCATGTTACTTCACAATTTAGTTTAAATTAGGCCCAACTGAATGATACGGAGGGTGAAACGGTTGATTTAATTTAGAAAGACAATAGTCTAATGATGAGTTTGTGTTATCCTTATTTGTCAGCGTTGGCGCTCATGTTTAAATAATTTGACCACGCTCCTTGTGGGTTGATACCGTTCTCTTTTCCGTTATACTTTGGAAAAAACAAGCTTTTACGGGACTGTTTTATTTACTATGACTCTATTAATAATCACATTTATTCTAAAGGGAAACAAAAACAAACATGTTACAGTAGGCCTTTAGAATAATGCGAAACATATCCTTGACTCTATCCAAGTTGATGAGCATTGGGAAGCAAACGATTCCAGTCGGCCTGTGAAGCCGGCCCATTGACGCTACAGCTAAGCTACACCTAAATTTATTTCGCACATAATAAGACAAGATTACATTGATAATAGTCTGAATTACAATATTATCAGTTGTACCATTTGTGCATCTTGTAGACAGATGCAGAGGAAGGAGCATCATTTTATCAAATCCTCTTTCAGCGATACAAGTAAAGCATGTAGATTTCTTTATAGTATCAGAAAGAGCATATTCTGCAGGTTCTATGACACGTTGTCCAAACATTCAAGAGGTGCAGCTCTATTTCCAAATGTAACTTTTTCCAAGAATATCTGCGCTGTTCATGGGTTCAGCGCATGGCCACTGGTTCATGGGTTCAGCGCATGGCCAATCATGTGGCAGTATTAAGAAAATACTATATATTTGTATTTATTATTAAAAAATGTTTTTACTTTTACCCCTTATTTCGTTATTAATTATCCATGAACGCGTGGCCACGGTAGGTAGTATTGTCTCGACGCTGCAACTTCCGTACGGACTCTTTAGAGACGAAGGTCGAAAGCCATGCGTCCTCTGAAACATAACCCGGAAGCCAGCCACACCAATGTGTCAGAGGAAACACTCTTCACCTGGCGACCGTGTCAGTGTGCATTGCGCCCGGCCCGCCACAGGAGTCGCTAGAGCGCGATGAGAGAAGAGCATCCTTGCCGGTCAATCCCTCCCCTCACCCGGACGACGCTGGGACAATTGTGCACTGCCCCATGGGTCTCCCGGTTGCGGCCGGCGGCGACAAAGCCTGTCCTCGAACCAGGATCTCTAGTGGCATAGCTAGCAACTGCGAATGTAGTGCCTTAGACCACTGCGCCACTTGGGAGGCCCAAGCAAAGACTAGTTAAATAATAAATGTCAAATATGCTATTCTGTTTTATTTTAAATACATTGTGATGGATTTGGAACTAGTGGGTTTAAAAATATATATATTTTTTTTAGGTACAGCCTAGAGTAACATAAACTAATGAACATGCTATTATGTACTTTGTTTTTTTAGTATTCTAATGTTACCTACGACCTTTATAAACACAACCAACTGATTATTCTTCCGATATCATATATGTATCTATTAGACTGAGAATGTTGATGCGTCATTGGCTGGAATTATCAAAAAATTGTAGAATTATACAAAACATACCCTTGGCTCTATCTAAACAAATAACTATTGTTATATTTTTCTATGGATATATATTTCGACATGCAATTCATGCTTTACAATTGTTTATGCACTATTTATCAAGCCTTGGTGTGCTCATGCTTGTGCACCTTGTGGATAGATGTGCATCTGATGCTTAGTCTGATGGGGACGCCCGGCAACGTTCTCAACGTTCTCTAGCAGGTACTGATAGGCTGAAAGGCCAGGTGCTGCTACTGTTAAAGGGCGTGGTTTATTTCACACTTTTGACCAATCAGTGTAAATCATGATGTAGCCACTCTTAGAGCGGTCTCTCCACTGTTTAGGAGAACACGGGGAACATTTAAAAAAGGCCTGAGGTAATTCAAGCTGTAGTCGAGCTCTGCGGGAAGCTCACTGTCACCTACTGCCAATGAAAATGGGCCAGACAAATCTAATTTGTCTTCTCTTTCGCTTTCCCCCAAGGCCCTTGCGGATACACTCTGGTTCCTAGCATACAGATCTGCTCCTGTATTTATGAGCTTCCGCTTTACTTTCCTCTTCTCTCTCTACTGATTTAATGCCCACTGTGGAGAAGTCCTGGTCGGACAGAAACTGACGGCTGTAAGGACTACTGTGTGTGTGTGTGGAGGGGGGTGGACCCTAAATGCAGGCATATGTCTGCATTTGATATCCCCTAAGCAGTCTCTCGCTCCCAGCTTGTTGTCGATCAACTCCAGGAGGCTCATGCAACTGCAGTTACTTCACCTTTTTTTTCAGTGGCGTACCGCAGTTTTGCAAGGCCCCCCTTTTTAGGGGAAAACCACTAACTTCCTGCAATTACCCCCAAAATTCCCATAAGGCAATTTTTTTTCTTCAGTTTTATAGCTAATCTCATGCTATACTATAAATGTTACCACAAGGTTGATAGAAAATGTCAAATTTTTAAAGGTCATTCACTGTAATCCTAAATTGTTTTGTCCTGGTCAATAATGTGTTCATATGCTATCTGGAGAGGGGGGGGGGTCTACGGGGAGGGAATGGTACACCAGTGTCTCTTTTCCTATATTAAAACCAGCCCCTATCTAATACTGGTCTGGCTTCTATGAAAACCAGCTACTATCTAATACTGGTCTGGCTTCTATGAAAACCAGCCCCTATCTAATACTGGTCTGGCTTCTATGAAAACCAGCTACTATCTAATACTGGTCTGGCTTCTATTAATGGCTTCTATCATATATGATTAATTGCCGTTCTGTGTTTGCTGTGCAGTTGTTCTCCCCCCTCACGTATATCTCTCTCTCCCTCTCTCTCCCTGCTTCTATCCTTGCTTTAATTTCCTTGGTTGGAAAGGTGTTGTCATTTTCATAGACCCGAGGGGCTCAAATCCTCCTCACACCTTGTGAATCAGTGGGTTGCTAGATTCTTTCCACTGTGTCTGCCAGCTCGCTCCTGAGAAGCTCTCCGCTGCCAGACTGCCAATGCAATTGAAATGATAAGCTTTCGTTAAACCCCCCCCTCCTCCTGCAGGAGTTAATCTATCATTGTGCAAGGGGGGCATCGACATGTCTCTTCAAGAACAAGGGATTCATTATTAAGATTGACTAATCCAGTCTGTTGACAAATTGTTTCCAATTGTTGTTAATTCGCTCCACCTGAATATATATAATCCTTACTTCCTGGGAAACATGTTTTCACACCCTACTGTTCAGTTATTTTCTTGTGGATTGTAAAGATGCTCTGAAGTAAATTAGAAAACAAATAGTGAGCAGTTGTGCAACATCATTAAAGTGGTAGCATTTGTAAAGGCACAACAGTAGTAGTAGTAATATAATTCATTTTGCTATGGATTAAGCAGAGACTTCATAAACCCACAAACATCTTTTAAAATCTCGACAGAGACTACTATGATCCCCAGGGCTCTACTTTCCACAGAGGTTAAGAGATCCCAGAGCCTGACAAATTATACATCCACAGAGGTTAAGAGATCCCAGAGCCTGACAAATTATACTTTCCACAGAGGTTAAGAGATCCCAGAGCCTGACAAATTATACATCCACAGAGGTTAAGAGATCCCAGAGCCTGACAAATTATACTTTCCACAGAGGTTAAGAGATCCCAGAGCCTGACAAATTATACATCCACAGAGGTTAAGAGATCCCAGAGCCTGACAAATTATACATCCACAGAGGTTAAGAGATCCCAGAGCCTGACAAATTATACATCCACAGAGGTTAAGAGATAGCCTGACAAATTATACATCCACAGAGGTTAAGAGATCCCAGAGCCTGACAAATTATACATCCACAGAGGTTAAGAGATCCCAGAGCCTGACAAATTATACATCCACAGAGGTTAAGAGATCCCAGAGCCTGACAAATTATACATCCACAGAGGTTAAGAGATCCCAGAGCCTGACAAATTATACTTTCCACAGAGGTTAAGAGATCCCAGAGCCTGACAAATTATACTTTCCACAGAGGTTAAGAGATCCCAGAGCCTGACAAATTATACATCCACAGAGGTTAAGAGATCCCAGAGCCTGACAAATTATACATCCACAGAGGTTAAGAGATCCCAGAGCCTGACAAATTATACTTTCCACAGAGGTTAAGAGATCCCAGAGCCTGACAAATTATACTTTCCACAGAGGTTAAGAGATCCCAGAGCCTGACAAATTATACATCCACAGAGGTTAAGAGATCCCAGAGCCTGACAAATTATACATCCACAGAGGTTAAGAGATCCCAGAGCCTGACAAATTATACATCCACAGAGGTTAAGAGATCCCAGAGCCTGACAAATTATACATCCACAGAGGTTAAGAGATCCCAGAGCCTGACAAATTATACTTTCCACAGAGGTTAAGAGATCCCAGAGCCTGACAAATTATACATCCACAGAGGTTAAGAGATCCCAGAGCCTGACAAATTATACATCCACAGAGGTTAAGAGATCCCAGAGCCTGACAAATTATACTTTCCACAGAGGTTAAGAGATCCCAGAGCCTGACAAATTATACATCCACAGAGGTTAAGAGATCCCAGAGCCTGACAAATTATACATCCACAGAGGTTAAGAGATCCCAGAGCCTGACAAATTATACATCCACAGAGGTTAAGAGATCCCAGAGCCTGACAAATTATACTTTCCACAGAGGTTAAGAGATCCCAGAGCCTGACAAATTATACTTTCCACAGAGGTTAAGAGATCCCAGAGCCTGACAAATTATACATCCACAGAGGTTAAGAGATCCCAGAGCCTGACAAATTATACTTTCCACAGAGGTTAAGAGATCCCAGAGCCTGACAAATTATACATCCACAGAGGTTAAGAGATCCCAGAGCCTGACAAATTATACTTTCCACAGAGGTTAAGAGATCCCAGAGCCTGACAAATTATACATCCACAGAGGTTAAGAGATCCCAGAGCCTGACAAATTATACTTTCCACAGAGGTTAAGAGATCCCAGAGCCTGACAAATTATACTTTCCACAGAGGACAAATTATACTTTAAGAGATCCCAGAGCCTGACAAATTATACATCCACAGAGGTTAAGAGATCCCAGAGCCTGACAAATTATACATCCACAGAGGTTAAGAGATCCCAGAGCCTGACAAATTATACATCCACAGAGGTTAAGAGATCCCAGAGCCTGACAAATTATACTTTCCACAGAGGTTAAGAGATCCCAGAGCCTGACAAATTATACTTTCCACAGAGGTTAAGAGATCCCAGAGCCTGACAAATTATACAGAGGTTAAGAGATCCCAGAGCCTGACAGAGGTTAAGAGATCCCAGAGCCTGACAAATTATACATCCACAGAGGTTAAGAGATCCCAGAGCCTGACAAATTATACATCCACAGAGGTTAAGAGATCCCAGAGCCTGACAAATTATACTTTCCACAGAGGTTAAGAGATCCCAGAGCCTGACAAATTATACTTTCCACAGAGGTTAAGAGATCCCAGAGCCTGACAAATTATACATCCACAGAGGTTAAGAGATCCCAGAGCCTGACAAATTATACTTTCCACAGAGGTTAAGAGATCCCAGAGCCTGACAAATTATACTTTCCACAGAGGTTAAGAGATCCCAGAGCCTGACAAATTATACTTTCCACAGAGGTTAAGAGATCCCAGAGCCTGACAAATTATACTTTCCACAGAGGTTAAGAGATCCCAGAGCCTGACAAATTATACTTTCCACAGATCCCAGAGCCTGTTAAGAGATCCCAGAGCCTGACAAATTATACTTTCCACAGAGGTTAAGAGATCCCAGAGCCTGACAAATTATACTTTCCACAGAGGTTAAGAGATCCCAGAGCCTGACAAATTATACTTTCCACAGAGGTTAAGAGATCCCAGAGCCTGACAAATTATACTTTCCACAGAGGTTAAGAGATCCCAGAGCCTGACAAATTATACTTTCCACAGAGGTTAAGAGATCCCAGAGCCTGACAAATTATACTTTCCACAGAGGTTAAGAGATCCCAGAGCCTGACAAATTATACTTTCCAAGAGGTTAAGAGATCCCAGAGCCTGACAAATTATACATCCACAGAGGTTAAGAGATCCCAGAGCCTGACAAATTATACTTTCCACAGAGGTTAAGAGATCCCAGAGCCTGACAAATTATACATCCACAGAGGTTAAGAGATCCCAGAGCCTGACAAATTATACTTTCCACAGAGGTTAAAGAGATCCCAGAGCCTGACAAATTATACTTTCCACAGAGGTTAAGAGATCCCAGAGCCTGACAAATTATACTTTCCACAGAGGTTAAGAGATCCCAGAGCCTGACAAATTATACTTTCCACAGAGGTTAAGAGATCCCAGAGCCTGACAAATTA
>NW_027011611.1:12500-23146 GCF_036934945.1 Oncorhynchus masou masou | reverse complement strand
AAATCAAGTTGAGGTGACTGAACTGATTGGAGTTATCCTCGATTGTAAACTGTCATGGTCAAAACATGTTTATACAACAGGAGCTAAAATGGGGGAGAAGTCTGTCCATAATAAAGCACTGCTCTGCCTTCTTAACAGCACTGTCAACAAGACCCTAGTTGTGTCTCACTTGGATTACTGTTCAGTCATGTGGCCAGGTGCCACATAGAGAGACAGGGCAGCACAGCTGGCTCTTAAATGTACACGTAGAGCTAACATTAATAATATGCATGTCAATCTCTCATGGTTCAAAGTGGAGGAGATATTGACTTCATCACTACTTGTTTTTTTAAGTGTTGACATTCTGAATGTACCGAGCTGTCTGTTTAAACTACTACAGTAGCACACAGCTCAGACACCCATCCATACCCCACAAGACATGCCATCAGAGGTCTATTTAAACTACTAACACACAGCTCAGACACCAATGCATACCCCACAAGACATGCCACCAGAGGTCTGTTTAAACTACTAACACACAGCTCAGACACCCATCCATACCCCACAAGACATGCCACCAGAGGTCTGTTTAAACTACTAACACACAGCTCAGACACCCATCCATACCCCACAAGACATGCCACCAGAGGTCTCTTCACAATCCCCAGAGTCCAGAACAAAGACTATGGAGGCGCACAGTACTGCATAGAGACATGACTACATGGAACTCTATTCCACAGTACTACATAGAGACATGACTACATGGAACTCTATTCCACAGTACTACATAGAGACATGACCACATGGAACTCTATTCCACAGTACTACATAGAGCCACAACTACATGGAACTCTATTCCACAGTACGACGTAGAGCATGACTAACTGGAACTGTATTCCACAGTACTACATAGAGCCATGACTACATGGAACTCTATTCCACAGTACTACATAGAGCCATGACTACATGAACTCTATTCCACAGTACTACATAGAGCCATGACTACATGAACTCTATTCCACAGTACTACATAGAGCCATGACTGCATGGAACTCTATTCCACAGTACTACATAGAGCCATGACTACATGAACTCTATTCCACAGTACTACATAGAGCCATGACTACATGAACTCTCATTCCACAGTACTACATAGAGACATGACCACATGGAACTCTATTCCACAGTACTACATAGAGACATGACTACATGAACTCTATTCCACAGTACTACATAGAGCCATGACTGCATGGAACTCTATTCCACAGTACTGCATAGAGCCATGACTACATGAACTCTATTCCACAGTACTACATAGAGCCATGACTACATGAACTCTATTCCACAGTACTACATAGAGCCATGACTACATGGAACTCTATTCCACAGTACTGCATAGAGCCATGACTATATGAACTCTATTCCACAGTACGACGTAGAGCCATGACTAACTGGAACTGTATTCCACAGTACTACATAGAGCCATGACTGCATGGAACTCTATTCCACAGTACTACATAGAGACATGACTACATGGAACTCTATTCCACAGTACTACATAGAGACATGACCACATGGAACTCTATTCCACAGTACTACATAGAGCCACAACTACATGGAACTCTATTCCACAGTACGACGTAGAGCCATGACTAACTGGAACTGTATTCCACAGTACTACATAGAGCCATGACTACATGGAACTCTATTCCACAGTACTACATAGAGCCATGACTACATGAACTCTATTCCACAGTACTACATAGAGCCATGACTACATGAACTCTATTCCACAGTACTACATAGAGCCATGACTGCATGGAACTCTATTCCACAGTACTACATAGAGCCATGACTACATGAACTCTAATCCACAGTACTACATAGAGCCATGACTACATGAACTCTATTCCACAGTACTACATAGAGACATGACCACATGGAACTCTATTCCACAGTACTACATAGAGACATGACTACATGAACTCTATTCCACAGTACTACATAGAGCCATGACTACATGGAACTCTATTCCACAGTACTGCATAGAGCCATGACTACATGGAACTCTATTCCACAGTACTACATAGAGCCATGACTACATGAACTCTATTCCACAGTACTACATAGAGCCATGACTACATGGAACTCTATTCCACAGTACTGCATAGAGCCATGACTATATGAACTCTATTCCACCAGTACGACGTATGAGCCATGACTAACTGGAACTGTATTCCACAGTACTACATAGAGCCATGACTGCATGGAACTCTATTCCACAGTACCTACATAGAGCCATGACTACATGAACTATATTCCACAGTACTACATAGAGACATGACTACATGGAACTCTATTCCACAGTACTACATAGAGCCATGACTACATGGAACTCTATTCCACAGTACTACATAGAGCCATGACTACATGAACTATATTCCACAGTACTACATAGAGCCATGACTAACTGGAACTGTATTCCACAGTACTACATAGAGCCATGACTGCATGGAACTCTATTCCACAGTACTACATAGAGCCATGACTACATGAACTATATTCCACAGTACTACATAGAGACATGACTACATGGAACTCTATTCCCACAATACTACATAGAGACATGACCACATGGAACTCTATTCCACATCAGGTAACTGATGAAGCAGATAAAAATACACCTTATGGAACAGCGGGGACTGTGAAGAGACACACACACAGCTACAGACACACGCATACGCACACACATGCTTGCATACCTTGGCAGCAGTTAATGGGGATCTCTAATAAATACAAATTCCCTCACTCTCTTTGTCCATCTCCTTTCTCCCACAAATTTTTGTCTAGTTCTTCTTTCTCTCCACTTTCTATTCCCACTACTCCTCTCCTCTCCTTCACCTCTATCCCTCTCCTCCCCTTTCTATCCCTGTCCCTCTCCTCCCCCTTCTATCCCTGACCCTCTCCTCCCCCTTCCCCTTCTATCCCTCTCTCCCCCTTCCCCTTCTATCTTTCCTCCCCATTCTATCTCTCTCCTCCCCCTTCTATCCCTGTCCCTCTCCTCCCCCTTCCCCCCTCTATCCCTGTCCCTCTCCTCCCCCTTCTATCTCTCTCCTCCCCTTCTATCCCTGTCCCTCTCATCCCCCTTCTATCCCTGTCTCTCTCCCTCCCCTTCTATCCCTGTCTCTCTCCTCTCCCCTTCTATCCCTGTCTCTCTCCTCCCCTTCTATCCCTGTCTCCCTCTCCTCCCCCTTCTATCCCTGTCTCTCTCCTCCCCTTCTATCCCTGCTCTCTCCTCCCTCCTTCTATCCCTGTCTCTCTCCTCCCCCTTCTATCCCTGTCTCTCTCCTCCCCTTCTATCCCTGTCTCTCTCCTCCCCCTTCTATCGCTGTCTCTCTCCTCCCCTTCTATCCCTGTCTCTCTCCTCCCCTTCTATCCCTGTCTCTCTCCTCCCCCTTCTATCCCTGTCTCTCTCCTCCCCCTTCTATCCCTCTCCTCCCCCTTCTATCCCTGTCCCTCTCCTCCCCTTCCCTTCTATCCCTGTCCCTCTCCTCCCCTTCCCCTTCTATCCCTGTCTCTCTCCTCCCCCTTCTATCCCTGTCTCTCCCCTCCCCCTTCCCCTTCTATCCCTGTCCTCTCCCCCCTACCCCTTCTATCCCTCTCCTCTCCCCTTCCCCTTCTATCCCTGTCCCTCTCCTCCCTTCCCTTCTATCCCTGTCTCTCTCCCTCCCCTTCTGTCTCTCTCCTCCCCCTTCTATCCCTGTCTCTCTCCTCCCCCTTCTATCCCTGTCTCTTCTTCCTCCTCCCCCCTTCTATCCCTGTCTCTCTCCTCCCCTTCTATCCCTGTCTCTCTCCTCCCCTTCTATCCCTGTCTCTCTCCTCCCCTTCTATCCCTGTCTCTCTCCTCCCCCTTCTATCCCTGTCTCTCTCCTCCCCTTCTATCCCTGTCTCCTCTCCTCCCCTTCTATCCCTGTCTCTCTCCTCCCCTTCTATCCCTGTCTCTCTCCTCCCCTTCTATCCCTGTCTCCTCTCCCCTTCATCCTCTGTCCTCTCTCCTCCCCTTCTATCCCTGTCTCTCTCCCTCCCCTTCTATCCCTGTCTCCTCTCCCCTTCTATCCTCTGTCTCTCTCCTCCCCCTTCTATCCCTGTCTCTCTCCTCCCCTTCTATCCCTGTCTCTCTCCTCCCCCTTCTATCCCTGTCTCTCTCTCCTCCCCCTTCTATCCCTGTCTCTCTCCCTCCCCTTCTATCCCTGTCTCTCTCCTCCCCCTTCTATCCCTGTCCCTCTCCTCCCCCTTCTATCCCTGTCTCTCTCCTCCCCTTCTATCCCTGTCTCTCTCCTCCCCCTTCTATCCCTGTCCCTCTCCCTCCCCTTCTATCCCGGTCTCTCTCCTCCCCCTTCTATCCCGGTCTCTCTCCTCCCCCTTCTATCCCTGTCTCTCCCTCCCCCTTCTATCCCGGTCTCTCTCCTCCCCTTCTATCCCAGTCTCTCTCCTCCCCTTCTATCCCTGTCTCTCTCCTCCCCCTTCTATCCCTGTCTCTCTCCTCCCCCTTCTATCCCGGTCTCTCTCCTCCCTCTTCTATCCCTGTCTCTCTCCTCCCCCTTCTATCCCTGTCTCTCTCCTCCCCCTTCTATCCCTGTCTCTCTCCTCCCCCTTCTATCCCTGTCTCTCTCCTCCCCCTTCTATCCCTGTCTCTCTCCTCCCCCTTCTATCCCTGTCTCTCTCCTCCCCTTCTATCCCTGTCTCTCTCCTCCCCCTTCTATCCCTGTCTCTCTCCCTCCCCTTCTATCCCTGTCTCTCTCCTCCCTCTTCTATCCCTTTCTCTCTCCTCCCCTTCTATCCCTGTCTCTCTCCTCCCCTTCTATCCCGGTCTCTCTCCTCCCCTTCTATCCCGGTCTCTCTCCTCCCCCTTCTATCCCTGTCTCTCTCCTCCCCCTTCTATCCCTGTCTCTCTCCTCCCCTTCTATCCCTGTCTCTCTCCTCCCCCTTCTATCCCTGTCTCTCTCCCTCCCCTTCTATCCCTGTCTCTCTCCTCCCCCTTCTATCCCCGTCTCTCTCCTCCCCTTCTATCCCGGTCTCTCTCCTCACCTTCTATCCCTTGTCCTCCCCTTCCCCTTCTATCCCTGTCTCTCCCCTCCCCCTTCTATCCCTCTCTCTCTCCTCCCCCTTCTATCCCTGTCTCTCTCCTCCCTCTTCTATCCCGGTCTCTCTCCTCCCTCTTCTATCCCGGTCTCTCTCCTCCCCCTTCTATCCCGGTCTCTCTCCTCCCCCTACACCCTTATTACTTTCTCCAAAGACTTTGCTCAATCAATCAAATGTCTTCCATGTACTGAACGTGGGTTACCTATCACTACGGTGGTTAAGAGGGCCAGGCGTCACAGAGCAGGGGTCTTCTGATTGGTGCATTTCAGACTTGGAGACTTCTTTAGACTTCCCGTGGTGTCGGCCAATCAGAGCCAGTGCTGACGGCCATCATCACTAATCATTCTGCCTGATTGGCTGATGCAGGAAGAGGGTCGATGACCAATTTGAGCCAATCAACAGGCTCCCCACGGTGCAATGGTTTTAAATAGTATCTGAAACCATAAACTATCAAGGCTGACACTGTATGTTAAAGCCTGGCTGTCCACCATGTTGTAGCCTTGGGTCAGATCTCGTGTGTCCACCATTTCACAGTAGGTATACGAACCCTGGTCTCCCACTGGAGAAACAAACCTCTTAACCACTAGCCCAATAACAAATCCTCTTAACCGTTAGCCCAATAACAAACCTCTTAACCGTTAGCCCAATAACAAATCCTCTTAACCGTTAGCCCAATAACAAACCTCTTAACCGTTAGCCCAATAACAAACCTCTTAACCGTTAGCCCAATAACAAATCCTCTTAACCGTTAGCCCAATAACAAATCCTCTTAACCGTTGGCCCAATAACAAACCTCTTAACCGTTAGCCCAATAACAAACCTCTTAACCAAGTAGCTCAATAATAAATTCTTTTAACCGCTAGCCCAATAACAAACCTCTAACCGCTAGCCAAATAACAAACCTCTCACCATGAGACCGTGTCACATCCGCTACATAAAGTATTTACTGTAGCTAACAAGACCCAGTATTTACTGTAGCTAACAGAAACTGTAGCTAACAGAACCCCGGTATTTACTGTAGCTAACCGAACACCAGTATTTACTGTAGCTAACAGAACCCAGTATTTACTGTAGCTAACAGAACCCCAGTATTTACTGTAGCTAACAGAACCCCAGTATTTACTGTAGCTAACAGAACCCCACAAGTATTTACTGTAGCTAACAGAACCCCAGTATTTACTGTCGCTAACCGAACCCAGTATTTACTGTAGCTAACCGAACCCCAGTATTTACTGTAGCTAGCAGAACCCCAGTATTTACTGTAGCTAACAGAACCCCAGTATTTACTGTAGCTAACCGAACCCCAGTATTTACTGTAGCTAGCAGAACCCCAGTATTTACTGTAGCTAACCGAACCCCAGTATTTACTGTATTAGCAGAACCCCAGTATTTACTGTAGCTAACAGAACCCCAGTATTTACTGTAGCTAGCAGAACCCCAGTATTTACTGTAGCTAACCGAACCCCAGTATTTACTGTAGCTAACCGAACCCCAGTAGTTAGTGTAGCTAACAGAACCCAGTATTTACTGTAGCTAAATCGAACCGCAGTATTTACTGTAGCTAGCAGAACCCCAGTATTTACTGTAGCTAGCAGAACCCCAGTATTTACTGAAGCAACAGAACCACAGTATTTACTGTAGCTAACCTAACCCCAGTATTTACTGTAGCTAACAGAACTTACCCAGAACCCCAGTATTTACTGTAGCTAACCGAACACCAGTATTTACTGTAGCTAACAGAACCCAGTATTTACTGTAGCTAACAGAACCCCAGTATTTACTGTGGCTAACAGAACCACAGTATTTACTGTAGCTAACCGAACACAAGTATTTACTGTAGCTAACAGAACCCCAGTATTTACTGTCGCTAACCGAACCCCAGTATTTACTGTAGCTAACAGAACCCCATATTACTGTAGCTAGCAGAACCCCCAGTATTTACTGTAGCTAACAGAACCCCAGTATTTACTGTAGCTAACCGAACCCCAGTATTTACTGTAGCTAACAGAACCCCAGTATTTACTGTAGCTAACCGAACACCAGTATTTACTGTAGCTAACAGAACCCAGTATTTACTGTAGCTAACAGAACCCCAGTATTTACTGTAGCTAACAGAACCACAGTATTTACTGTAGCTAACCGAACACAAGATTTACTGTAGCTAACAGAACCCCAGTATTTACTGTAGCTAACAGAACCCCAGTATTTACTGTAGCTAACAGAACCCCATCATTTACTGTAGCTAACAGAACCCAGTATTTACTGTTGCGAGAACCCCCATTTACTGTAGCTAACAGAACCCCATCATTTACTGTAGCTAACAGAACCCAGTATTTACTGTAGCTAACAGAACCCCAGTATTTACTGTAGCTAACAGAACCCCAGTATTTACTGTAGCTAACAGAACCCCATCATTTACTGTATTTACTGTAGCTAACAGAACCCAGTATTTACTGTAGCTAACAGAACCCAGTATTTACTGTTACAACAGAACCCCCAGTATTTACTGTAGCTAACAGAACCCCAGTATTTACTGTAGCTAACAGAACCCCAGTATTTACAGCTAACGGAACCCAGTATACTGTAGCTAACAGAACCCAGTATTTACTGTAGCTAACAGAACCCCAGTCATTTACATCATTTACTGTAGCTAACAGAACCCATCATTTACTGTTGAACCCAGTAACAGAACCCCCAGTATTTACTGTGAAGCCCCATCATAGAAACAGAACCCAGTATTTACTGTAGCTAACAGAACCCCAGTATTTACTGTAGCTAACAGAACCCCAGTATTTACTGTAGCTAACAGAACCCCAGTATTTACTGTAGCTAACAGAGCCCCATCAGTTTAACAGAACCCCAGTAGTAGCTAACAGAACCCAGTATTTGTAGCTAAACGGGCAATGTTTTACTGTTGAACAGAACCCAGTATTTACTGAACCTCATCATTTACTGTAGCTAACAGAACCCCAGTATTTACTGTAGCTGAACCCAGTATTTACTGTAGAACAGAACCCAGTATTTACTGTAGCTAACAGAACCCATATTTACTGTAGCTAACAGAACCCAGTATTTACTGTAGCTAACAGAACCCCAGTATTTACTGTAGCTAACAGAACCCCAGTAGTTAGTGTAGCTAACAGAACCCAGTATTTACAGTAGCAGAACCCAGTTTCTGTAGCTAACAGAACCCAGTATTTACTGTAGCTAACGAACAGTATTTACTGTAGCTAACAGAACTCCAGTATACTGAATGTTAAATGTTTGTTCACCTAATTGCAGAAGGGAGTGAAGGAAAAATGGGAGAAGAAATGTCACAGTTTTCTAGTAAAATGGAAAAGAAGAATAGACTATGGGAGGAGAGGAGAAGAAGGGACCGTGTCTAAAGTCTCAGTCACAGTGCCTCTCTTATCTAAAGACTATGATGATGGGAGGAGAGGAGAAGGGACCGTGTCTAAAGTCTCAGCCATAGTGCTTCTCTTATCTAAAGACTATGATGATGGGAGGAGAGAAGAAGGGACCGTGTCTAAAGTCTCAGCCATAGTGCCTCTCTTATCTAAACACTATGATGATGGGAGGAGAGGAGAAGGGACCGTGTCTAAAGTCTCAGCCATAGTGCTTCTCTTATCTAAACACTATGATGATGGGAGGAGAGGAGAAGGGACCGTGTCAGAAAGTCTCAGCCATAGTGCTTCTCTTATCTAAAGACTATGATGATGGGAGGAGAGGAGAAGGGACCGTGTCAGAAAGTCTCAGCCATAGTGCCTCTCTTATCTAAACACTATGATGATGGGAGGAGAGGAGAAGAAGGGACCGTGTCTAAAGTCTCAGTCACAGTGCTTCTCTTATCTAAACACTATGATGATGGGAGGAGAGGAGAAGAAGGGACCGTGTCTAAAGTCTCAGTCACAGTGCCACTCTTATCTTAACACTATGATGATGGGAGAGGAGAAGGGACCGTGTCTAAAGTCTCAGTCACAGTGCCTCTCTTATCTAAACTCTATGATGATGGGAGGAGAGGAGAAGGGGCCATGTCTAAAGTCTCAGTCATTGTGCTTCTCTTATCTAAACACTATGATGATGGGAGAGGAGAAGAAGGGACCGTGTCTAAAGTCTCAGTCACAGTGCTTCTCTTATCTAAACACTATGATGATGGGAGGAGAGGAGAAGGGACCGTGTCTAAAGTCTCAGCCATAGTGCTTCTCTTATCTTATCTACCGTCTGGAACCTCTAACACAGAACAACACGCATGTATGCACTGACAGACCCTCGCTCTCCTTCAATCTCTATTTCTATTTCTCACTACACCTATTGAGAGAGACAGAGTGAGAGACGGAGTGAGAGACAGACAGAAAGAGAGAGAGACATAATGAGAGAGAAAGAGAGAAAGAAAACAGAGACAGAGAGAGAGAGAGACAAAGAAAAGACAGATATACATGGAGTGAGAGAGAGACAGAGTGAGAGAGAGAGAGACAGAGTGAGAGACAGAGAGACAGAGAGAGGGATGGAGAGAGAGACGGAGTGAGAGAGAGAGAGAGAGAGAGAGAGAGAGAGCGATGGAGAGAGAGAGACAGAGTGAGAGACAGAGTGAGAGACAGAGAGACAGAGAGAGAGATGGAGCGAGAGACGGAGTGAGAGAGAGAGAGAGAGAGAGAGATGAGAGAGAGACGGAGAGAGACAGAGTGAGAGAGAGAGAGACAGAGTGAGAGACGGAGTGAGAGACGGAGTGAGAGACAGACAGAAAGAGAGAGAGACAGAATGAGAGAGAAAGAGAGACAGAAAAACAGAGACAGAGAGAGAGAGAGAGAGAGATGGAGAGAGAGAGATGGAGTGAGAGACAGAGTAGAGAGAGAGACAGAGAGAGAGATGAGAGAGACGGAGTGAGAGATGGAGAGAGAAAGAGATGGAGAGAGAGACGGAGTGAGAGACAGAGTGAGAGAGAGAGAGCAGAGTGAGAGAGACAGAGACGGAGAGGAGAGACAGAGAGAGAGAGAGAGAGAGAGAGAGATGGAGGGAGAGAGACGGAGTGAGAGACAGAGTGAGAGACAGAGAGACAGAGAGAGATGGAGAGAGAGATGGAGTGAGAGAGAGAGAGAGAAGAGAGACGATGGAGAGAGACAGAGTGAGAGACAGAGTGAGAGAGAGAGAGACAGAGTGAGAGACAGAGAGACAGAGAGAGAGATGGAGAGAGAGACGGAGTGAGAGACATAGTGAGAGACAGACAGAAATGAGAGAGAGACAGAATGAGAGAGAAAGAGAGACAGAAAAAACAGAGACATAGAGAGAGAGAAAGAGAGAGAGAGATGGAGTGAGAGACAGAGTGAGAGAGAGAGAGAGAGAGAGAGAGAGAGAGAGAGAGAGAGAGAGAGAGAGAGAGAGAGAGAGAGAGAGAGAGAAAGAGAGATATGGGTGGAGGGGGTAGTTGACATTTCCAATCCAACTAGCCGGTGGGCACAGGCTGGCAGAGGAGGTAATGAGTGTGTCTCTGTGTGTGTGTGTGTGTGTGTGTGTGTGTGCATGTGTGT
>NW_027011611.1:0-7500 GCF_036934945.1 Oncorhynchus masou masou | reverse complement strand
AACTCTCATTGAACTAATAAACTCACAATGAACTAATAAACTCATTCAGATAACTCTGACAATCTAATCAAATACTTACAGAAATTGTTTGATAGTTTAAAGTCTGAAAAACATTTAAGTTCCTCTGTTACAAATTGTCTCTGATCTAGTGTGTCTGCATGGTTGTGTGTGATTGACAGCTAGGGTAATTACAGTCCCTCAGTGACGGTAACCTCTGACGGACCCCTGCATGGTGGGTTCTTGAACCCTGGGCACTGATGTACCATTCCTCAGCTAACTGACACCACCGTTGCCGGCCGAAATAGACCTGCGAGGAAGAGGAGAGGGGGAAAAGAAAGGGAGAGAGCGAGGGGAGAGAGAGTGAGTGAGACAGAGAGAGAGAGAGAGAGAGAGAGAGAGAGAGGGAGATAGAGGGAGGGCAAAGACAGCAGAGTTGTTCAAATGAAGCAACACAGTGTAGAAGAGAAAGATATAGGACAGAGGGAGAAGGACAGAGGGAGAAGGAACAGAGGGAGAAGGAACAGAGGGAGAAGGAACAGAGGGAGAAGGAACAGAGGGAGAAGGAACAGAGGGAGAAGGAACAGAGGGAGAAGGAACAGAGGGAGAAGGAACAGAGGAGAAGGACAGAGGGAGAAGGACAGAGGGAGAAGGAACAGAGGGAGAAGGAACAGAGGGAGAAGGAACAGAGGGAGAAGGAACAGGAGGGAGAAGGAACAGAGGGAGAAGGAACAGAGGGAGAAGGAACAGAGGGAGAAGGACAGAGGGAGAAGGAACAGAGGGAGAAGGACAGAGGGAGAAGGAACAGAGGGAGAAGGACAGAGGGAGAAGGACAGAGGGAGAAGGAACAGAGGGAGAAGGAACAGAGGGAGAAGGAACAGAGGGAGAGGAACAGAGGGAGAAGAACAGAGGGAGAAGGACAGAGGGAGAAGGAACAGAGGGAGAAGAACAGAGGGAGAAGAACAGAGGGAGAAGGAACAGAGGGAGAAGGAACAGAGGGAGAAGGACAGAGGGAGAAGGAACAGAGAGGGAGAAGGAACAGAGGGAGAAGGACAGAGGGAGAAGGAACAGAGGGAGAAGGAACAGAGGGAGAAGGAACAGAGGGAGAAGGAACAGAGGGAGAAGGACAGAGGGAGAAGGAACAGAGGGAGAAGGACAGAGGGAGAAGGACAGAGGGAGAAGGAACAGAGGGAGAAGGAACAGAGGGAGAAGGACAGAGGGAGAAGAACAGAGGGAGAAGGAACAGAGGGAGAAGGAACAGAGGGAGAAGGAACAGAGGAGAAGGAACAGAGGGAAAGGACAGAGGGAGAAGGAACAGAGGGAGAAGGAACAGAGGGAGAAGGAACAGAGGGAGAAGGACAGAGGGAGAAGGAACAGAGGGAGAAGGAACAGAGGGAGGAAAGGAACAGAGGGAGAAGGAACAGAGGGAGAAGGAACAGAGGGAGAAGGACAGAGGGAGAAGGAACAGAGGGAGAAGGAACAGAGGGAGAAGGAACAGAGGGAGAAGGACAGAGGGAGAAGGACAGAGGGAGAAGGAACAGAGGGAGAAGGAACAGAGGGAGAAGGAACAGGAAAGAAGAGAAGGAACAGAGGAGAAGGAACAGAGGAGAAGGACAGAGGGAGAAGGAACAGAGGGAGAAGGAACAGAGGAGAAGGACAGAGGGAGAAGGAACAGAGGGAGAAGGAACAGAGGGAGAAGGAACAGAGGGAGAAGGACAGAGGGAGAGAAGGACAGAGGGAGAAGGAACAGAGGGAGAAGGACAGAGGGAGAAGGAACAGAGGGAGAAGGAACAGAGGAGAAGGAACAGAGGGAGAAGGAACAGAGGGAGAAGGAACAGAGGGAGAAGGAACAGAGGGAGAAGGACAGAGGGAGAAGGAACAGAGGGAGAAGAAGAGACAGAGGGAGAAGGACAGAGGGAGAAGGAACAGAGGGAGAAGGACAGAGGGAGAAGGACAGAGGGAGAAGGACAGAGGAGAAGGAACAGAGGGAGAAGGACAGAGGGAGAAGGAACAGAGGGAGAAGGAACAGAGGGAGAAGGACAGAGGGAGAAGGAACAGAGGGAGAAGGAACAGAGGGAGAAGGACAGGGGGAGAAGGACAGAGGGAGAAGGACAGAGGGAGAAGGAACAGGGAGGGCGAGGGAAGGAACAGAGGGAGAAGGAACAGAGGGAGAAGGAACAGAGGGAGAAGGAACAGAGGGAGAAGGACAGAGGGAGAAGGAACAGAGGGAGAAGGAACAGAGGGAGAAGGAACAGAGGGAGAAGGAACAGAGGGAGAAGGAACAGAGGGAGAAGGAACAGAGGGAGAAGGAACAGGGGAGAAGGACAGAGGGAGAAGGAACAGAGGGAGAAGGACAGAGGGAGAAGGAACAGAGGGAGAAGGACAGAGGGAGAAGGAACAGAGGGAGAAGGAACAGAGGGAAGGACAGAGGGAGAAGGAACAGAGGGAGGACAGGGAGAAGACAGAGGGAGAAGGAACAGAGGGAGAAGGAACAGAGGGAGAAGGAACAGAGGGAGAAGGAACAGAGGGAGAAGGACAGAGGGAGAAGGACAGAGGGAGAAGGAACAGAGGGAGAAGAACAGAGGGAGAAGGAACAGAGGGAGAAGGAACAGAGGAGAGACAGAGGGAAGCAGAGGGAGAAGGAACAGAGGGAAGACGAGGAGGGACAGAGGGAGAAGGACAGAGGGAGAAGGACAGAGGGAGAAGGAACAGAGGGAGAAGGACAGAGGGAGAAGGACAGAGGGAGAAGGAACAGAGGGAGAAGGAACAGAGGGAGAAGGAACAGAGGGAGAAGGAACAGAGGGAGAAGGAACAGAGGGAGAAGGACAGAGGGAGAAGGAACAGAGGGAGAAGGACAGAGGGAGAAGGAACAGAGGGAGAAGGACAGAGGGAGAAGGACAGGGGGAGAAGGAACAGAGGGAGAAGGAACAGAGGGAGAAGGAACAGAGGGAGAAGGAACAGAGGGAGAAGAACAGAGGGAGAAGGAACAGAGGTAGAAGGAATAGAGGGAGAAGGAACAGAGGTAGAAGGAACAGAGGGAGAAGGAACAGAGGGAGAAGGAACAGAGGGAGAAGGACAGGGGAGAAGGACAGAGGGAGAAGGACAGAGGGAGAAGGACAGAGGGAGAAGGAACAGAGGGAGAAGGAACAGAGGGAGAAGGAACAGAGGGAGAAGAACAGAGGGAAAGGACAGGGGGAGAAGGAACAGAGGGAGAAGGACAGAGGGAGAAGGACAGAGGGAGAAGAACAGAGGGAGAAGGACAGAGGGAGAAGGAACAGAGGGAGAAGAACAGAGGGAGAAGGAGCAGAGGGAGAAGAACAGAGGGAGAAGGACAGAGGGAGAAGGAACAGAGGGAGAAGGACAGAGGGAGAAGGAACAGAGGGAGAAGGACAGAGGGAGAAGGAACAGAGGGAGAAGGACAGAGGGAGAAGAACAGAGGGAGAAGAACAGAGGGAGAAGGAACAGAGGGAGAAGGAACAGAGGGAGAAGGAACAGAGGGAGAAGGAACAGAGGGAGAAGGAACAGAGGGAGAAGAACAGAGGGAGAAGGACAGAGGGAGAAGGAACAGAGGGAGAAGGAACAGAGGGAGAAGAACAGAGGGAGAAGAACAGAGGGAGAAGGAACAGAGGGAGAAGGAACAGAGGGAGAAGGACAGAGGGAGAAGAACAGAGGGAGAAGAACAGAGGGAGAAGGAACAGAGGGAGAGACAGAGGGAGAAGGAACAGAGGGAGGAAAGACAGAGGGAAGGACAGAGGGGAGGAAGGAACAGGGGGAGAGGGGGAGAAGGAACAGAGGGAGAGGACAGAGGAGAAGGACAGAGGGAGGGGAAGAGGAACAGAGGGAGAAGGAACAGAGGGAGAAGGAACAGAGGGAGAAGGACAGAGGGAGAAGGAACAGAGGGAGAAGGACAGAGGGAGAAGGAACAGAGGGAGAAGGACAGAGGGAGAAGGACAGGGGGAGAAGGAACAGAGGGAGAAGGAACAGAGGGAGAAGGAACAGAGGGAGAAGGAACAGAGGGAGAAGAACAGAGGGAGAAGGAACAGAGGTAGAAGGAACAGAGGTAGAAGAACAGAGGGAAAGGACAGAGGGAGAAGGACAGGGGGAGAAGGAACAGGGGAGAAGGAACAGAGGGAGAAGGACAGAGGGAGAAGGAACAGAGGGAGAAGGACAGAGGGAGAAGGAACAGAGGGAGAAGGAACAGAGGGAGAAGGAACAGAGGGAGAAGGAACAGAGGGAGAAGAACAGAGGGAGAAGGAACAGAGGGAGAAGGAACAGAGGGAGAAGAACAGAGGGAGAAGGACAGAGGGAGAAGGAACAGAGGTAGAAGAACAGAGGGAAAGGACAGAGGGAGAAAGACAGGGGGAGAAGGACAGGGGGAGAAGGACAGGGGAGAAAGACAGAGGGAGAAGGACAGGGGGAGAAAGACAGAGGGAGAAGGACAGTGTTAGAGGAGGGGGAGAAGGACAGGGGAGAATGACAGGGGGAGAAAGACAGGGGGAGAAAGACAGTGTCAGAGGAGAGGGAGAAGAACAGAGGGATTGTGTTAGAGGAGAGGAAGAAGGACATAGGGAGAAGGACAGAGAGAAAAGGACAGAGGGAGAAGGACAGAGGGAGAAGGACAGGGGGAGAAAGAGAGGGAGAAGGACAGAGAGAAAAGGACAGAGGAAAAGGACAGGGGGAGAAGGACATGGGGAGAAAGACAAAGGGAGAAGGACAGTGTTAGAGGAGAGGGAGAAAAACAGAGGGATTGTGTTAGAGGAGAGGAAGAAGGACAGAGGGAGAAGAACATAGGGAGTGTTAGAGGAGAGGGAGTGTTAGAGGAGAGGGAGAAGGGCAGTGTTAGAGGAGAGGGAGAAGGACAGAGGGAGAAGGACAGTGATAGAGGAGAGGGAGAAGGACAGTGTTAGAGGAGAGGGAGAAGGGCAGTGTTAGAGGAGAGGGAGAAGGACAGCAGGAGAAGGACAGTCTTAGAGGAGAGGGAGAAAGACAGAGGGAGTGTTAGACGAGAGGGAGAAGGACAGAGGGAGAAGGACAGTGTTAGAGGAGAGGGAGAAGGACAGAGGGAGAAGGACAGTGTTAGAGGAGAGGGAGAAGGACAGAGGGAGAAGGACAGTGTTAGAGGAAAGGGAGAAGGACAGTATTAGAGGAAAGGGAGAAGGACAGGGGGAGTGTTAGAGGAGAGGGAGAAGGACATAGGGAGTGTTAGAGGAGAGGGAGAAGGACATAGGGAGTGTTAGAGGAGAGGGAGAAGGACAGAGGGAGAAGGGCAGAGGGAGAAGGGCAGAGGGAGAGGGACGAAGGAGTGTTAGAGGAGAGGGAGAAGGACAGAGGGAGTGTTAGAGGAGAGGGAGAAGGACAGAGAGAGTGTTAGAGGAGAGGGAGAAGGACAGAGGGAGAAGAACAGAGGGAGAAGAACAGAGGGAGAAGGGCAGAGGGAGAAGGACAGTGTTAGAGGAGAGGGAGAAGAACAGAGGGATTGTGTTAGATGAGAGGAAGAAGGACAGAGGGAGAAGAACTGAGAAAATAACAGAGGGAGAAGAACATAGGGAGTGTTAGAGGAGAGGGAGTGTTAGAGGAGAGGGAGAAGGGCAGTGTTAGAGGAGAGGGAGAAGGCCAGAGGGAGAAGGACAGTGTTAGAGGAGAGGGAGAAGGGCAGTGTTAGAGGAGAGGGAGAAGGACAGCAGGAGTGTTAGAGGAGAGGGAGAAGGACAGCGGGAGAAGGACAGTGTTAGAGGAGAGGGAGAATGGCAGTGTTAGAGGAGAGGGAGAAGGACAGAGGGAGTGTTAGAGGAGAGAGGGAGAAGGACAGAGGGGGAAGGACAGTGTTAAAGGAGAGGGAGAAGGACAGAGGGGGAAGGACAGTGTTAGAGGAGAGGGAGAAGGACAGAGGGATTGTTAGAGGAGAGGGAGAAGGACATAGGGAGTGTTAGAGGAGACGGAGAAGGACATAGGGATGTGTTAGAGGAGAGGGAGAAGGACATAGGGAGTGTTAGAGGAGAGTGAGAAAGACAGAGGGAGATGAACAGAGGGAGAAGGACAGAGGGAGTGTTAGAGGAGAGGAGAAGGACAGATGGAGTGTTAGAGGAGAGGGAGAAGGGCAGAGGGAGAAGGACAGTGTTAGAGAAGAGGGAGAAGGACAGAGGGAGAAGGACAGTGTTAGAGGAGAGGGAGAAGGACAGAGTGAGTGTTAGAGGAGAGGGAGAAGGACATAGGGAGTGTTAGAGGACAGGGAGAAGGACATAGGGAGTGTTAGAGGAGACGGAGAAGGACATAGGGATGTGTTAGAGGAGAGGGAGAAGGACATAGGGAGTGTTAGAGGAGAGGGAGAAGGACAGAGGGAGATGAACAGAGGGAGAAGGGCAATGTTAGAGGAGAGGGAGAAGGACAGAGGGAGTGTTGGAGGAGAGGGAGAAGGACAGGGGGAGTGTTAGAGGAGAGGGAGAAGGACAGAGGGATTGTTAGAGGAGAGGGAGAAGGGCAGAGGGAGAAGGACAGTGTTAGAGAAGAGGGAGAAGGACAGAGGGAGAAGGACAGTGTTAGAGGAGAGGGAGAAGGACAGAGTGAGTGTTAGAGGAGAGGGAGAAGGACAGAGGGAGTGTTAGAGGAGAGGGAGAAGGACAGAGTGAGAAGAACAGAGGGAGAAGGACAGAGGGAGAAGGACAGAGGGAGAAGGACAGAGGGAGAAGGACAGAAGGAGAAGGACAGAGGGAGAAGGACAGAGGGAGAAGGAACAGAGGGAGAAGGACAGTGTTAGAGGAGAGGGAGAAGAACAGAGGGAGAAGAACAGAGGGAGAAGAACAGAGGGTGAAGGACAGAGTTAGAGGAGAGGGAGAATGACAGAGGGAGTGTTCGAGGAGAGGGAGAAGGAGGGAAAGCAGAATGACAGTCATTAAAAAGGGAGAAGTGATTAAAGATGGAGAAAAGATGGGAGCAGAGAGAGAGGAGAGGGAGACGCAGAGAGAGAGCAGAGCGGTTAGAGGTAGAGAGGAGATGGAGAAGTAGAGGTAAAGGGAGCAGGAGAGAGGTAGAAGACAGAGCTTACCAGCAGAAGACTAAAATAAACCTGCAAGATGGAGAGGGGGAAAGAAACAGTCAGATGAAGAAAAGGAGAGGAGAGGGGGAGAGTGGAGAGGGGGAGAGTGGAGAGGGGGAGAGTGGAGAGGGGGAGGGAGTGGGAGAGGGGGAGAGTGGAGAGGGGGGAGAGGGAGAGGGGATAGGGAGAGGGGATAGGAGGAGAGGGGAGAATGGAGAGGGGGAGAATGGAGAGGGGATAGAGGAGAGGGGAGGGAATGGAGAGGGATAGAGGAGAGGGGGAGAGTGGAGAGAGGACAGGGGGAGAGTGGAGAGAGAGGGAGAGAGGGAGAGAGGAGAGGGAGAGAGGGAGGAGGGGGGAGATGGAGAGGGGGAGAGAGGAGAGGGGGAGAGTGGGAGAGAGGAGAGGGGAGGGGGAGAGTGGAGGGGGGAGAGAGGGAGAGGGAGGAGAGGAGAGGAGAGGGGGAGAGA
>NW_027011610.1:0-23146 GCF_036934945.1 Oncorhynchus masou masou | reverse complement strand
ACTCAGTCTAATACTATTGGTGTAACTCTCTCTCAGTTTAATACTGTTGGTGTAGCTCTCTCTGTCTATTACTGTTGGTGTAACTCTCTCAGTCTATTACTGTTGGTGTAGCTCTCTCTGTCTATTACTGTTGGTGTAGCTCTCTCAGTCTATTACTGTTGGTGTAGCTCTCTCTGTCTATTACTGTTGGTGTAGCCTCTCTCAGTCTATTACTGTTGGTGTAACTCTCTCTCAGTCTATTACTGTTGGTGTAGCTCTCTCTGTCTATTACTGTTGGTGTAGCTCTCTCTGTCTATTACTGTTGGTGTAGCTCTCTCTGTCTATTACTGTTGGTGTAGCTCTCTCTCAGTCTATTACTGTTGGTGTAACTCTCAGTCTAATACTGTTGGTGTAGCTCTCTCAGTCTATTACTGTTGGTGTAGCTCTCTCTCAGTCTATTACTGTTGGTGTAGCTCTCTCTCAGTCTATTACTGTTGGTGTAGCTCTCTCAGTCTATTACTGTTGGTGTAGCTCTCTCTCAGTCTATTACTGTTGGTGTAGCTCTCTCAGTCTATTACTGTTGGTGTAGCTCTCTCTGTCTATTACTGTTGGTGTAACTCAGTCTAATACTATTGGTGTAACTCTCTCTCAGTTTAATACTGTTGGTGTAGCTCTCTCTGTCTATTACTGTTGGTGTAACTCTCTCAGTCTATTACTGTTGGTGTAGCTCTCTCTGTCTATTACTGTTGGTGTAGCTCTCTCAGTCTATTACTGTTGGTGTAGCTCTCTCTGTCTATTACTGTTGGTGTAACTCTCTGTCTATTACTGTTGGTGTAACTATCTCTCAGTCTATTACTGTTGGTGTAGCTCTCTGTCTATTACTGTTGGTGTAGCTCTCTCTCAGTATATTACTGTTGGTGTAGCTCTCTCTCAGTCTATTACTGTTGGTGTAGCTCTCTCTGTCTATTACTGTTGGTGTAGCTCTCTCTCAGTCTATTACTGTTGGTGTAGCTCTCTCAGTCTATTACTGTTGGTGTAGCTCTCTCTGTCTATTACTGTTGGTGTAACTCAGTCTAATACTATTGGTGTATCTCTCTCTCAGTTTAATACTGTTGGTGTAGCTCTCTCTGTCTATTACTGTTGGTGTAACTATCTCTCAGTCTATTACTGTTGGTGTAGCTCTCTGTCTATTACTGTTGGTGTAGCTCTCTCTCAGTCTATTACTGTTGGTGTAGCTCTCTCTGTCTATTACTGTTGGTGTAGCTCTCTCTCAGTCTATTACTGTTGGTGTAACTCTCAGTCTAATACTGTTGGTGTAGCTCTCTCAGTCTATTACTGTTGGTGTAGCTCTCTCAGTCTATTACTGTTGGTGTAGCTCTCTCTCTGTCTATTACTGTTGGTGTAGCTCTCTCAGTCTATTACTGTTGGTGTAGCTCTCTCTCAGTCTATTACTGTTGGTGTAGCTCTCTCAGTCTATTACTGTTGGTGTAGCTCTCTCTCTGTCTATTACTGTTGGTGTAGCTCTCTCTGTCTATTACTGTTGGTGTAGCTCTCTCTCAGTCTATTACTGTTGGTGTAGCTCTCTCTGTCTATTACTGTTGGTGTAGCTCTCTCTCAGTCTATTATTGTTGGTGTAACTCTCAGTCTAATACTGTTGGTGTAGCTCTCTCAGTCTATTACTGTTGGTGTAGCTCTCTCAGTCTATTACTGTTGGTGTAGCTCTCTCTGTCTATTACTGTTGGTGTAGCTCTCTCTCAGTCTATTACTGTTGGTGTAACTCTCTCTCAGTCTATTACTGTTGGTGTAGCTCTCTCTGTCTATTACTGTTGGTGTAGCTCTCTCAGTCTATTACTGTTGGTGTAGCTCTCTGTCTATTACTGTTGGTGTAGCTCTCTCTCAGTCTATTACTGTTGGTGTAACTCTCAGTCTAATACTGTTGGTGTAGCTCTCTCAGTCTATTACTGTTGGTGTAGCTCTCTCTCAGTCTATTACTGTTGGTGTAGCTCTCTCTCAGTCTATTACTGTTGGTGTAGCTCTCTCTCAGTCTATTACTGTTAGTGTAGCTCTCTCTCAGTCTATTACTGTTGGTGTAGCTCTCTCAGTCTATTACTGTTGGTGTAGCTCTCTCTGTCTATTACTGTTGGTGTAACTCAGTCTAATACTATTGGTGTAACTCTCTCTCAGTTTAATACTGTTGGTGTAGCTCTCTCTGTCTATTACTGTTGGTGTAACTCTCTCAGTCTATTACTGTTGGTGTAGCCTCTCTGTCTATTACTGTTGGTGTAGCTCTCTCAGTCTATTACTGTTGGTGTAGCTATCTCTGTCTATTACTGTTGGTGTAACTCTCTGTCTATTACTGTTGGTGTAACTATCTCTCAGTCTATTACTGTTGGTGTAGCTCTCTGTCTATTACTGTTGGTGTAGCTCTCTCTCAGTATATTACTGTTGGTGTAGCTCTCTCTCTGTCTATTACTGTTGGTGTAGCTCTCTCAGTCTATTACTGTTGGTGTAGCTCTCTCTCAGTCTATTACTGTTGGTGTAGCTCTCTAGTCTATTACTGTTGGTGTAGCTCTCTCTGTCTATTACTGTTGGTGTAACTCAGTCTAATACTATTGGTGTAACTCTCTCTCAGTTTAATACTGTTGGTGTAGCTCTCTCTGTCTATTACTGTTGGTGTAACTATCTCTCAGTCTATTACTGTTGGTGTAGCTCTCTGTCTATTACTGTTGGTGTAGCTCTATCTCAGTATATTACTGTTGGTGTAGCTCTCTCTCAGTCTATTACTGTTGGTGTAGCTCTCTCTGTCTATTACTGTTGGTGTAGCTCTCTCTCAGTCTATTACTGTTGGTGTAACTCTCAGTCTAATACTGTTGGTGTAGCTCTCTCAGTCTATTACTGTTGGTGTAGCTCTCTCAGTCTATTACTGTTGGTGTAGCTCTCTCTCTGTCTATTACTGTTGGTGTAGCTCTCTCAGTCTATTACTGTTGGTGTAGCTCTCTCTCAGTCTATTACTGTTGGTGTAGCTCTCTCAGTCTATTACTGTTGGTGTAGCTCTCTCTCTGTCTATTACTGTTGGTGTAGCTCTCTCAGTCTATTACTGTTGGTGTAGCTCTCTCTCTGTCTATTACTGTTGGTGTAGCTCTCTCAGTCTATTACTGTTGGTGTAGCTCTCTCTCAGTCTATTACTGTTGGTGTAGCTCTCTCAGTCTATTACTGTTGGTGTAGCTCTCTCTCTGTCTATTACTGTTGGTGTAGCTCTCTCAGTCTATTACTGTTTGTGTAGCTCTCTCTGTCTATTACTGTTGGTGTAACTCTCTCAGTCTATCACTGTTGGTGTAACTCTCTCTCTGTCTATTACTGTTGGTGTAGCGCTCTCTCTGTCTAATACTGTTGGTGTAACTCTCTCAGTCTATTACTGTTGGTGTAGCTCTCTCTCTGTCTATTACTGTTGGTGTAGCTCTCTGTGTCTATTACTGTTGGTGTAACTCTCTCAGTCTATTACTGTTGGTGTAACTCTCTCTCAGTCTATTACTGTTGGTGTCGCTCTCTCTCTGTCTTATACTGTTGGTGTAACCTTCTCTCAGTCTAATACTGTTGGTGTAACTCTCTCTGTCTATTACTATTAGTGTAGCTCTCTCTCTCTCTGTCTATTACTGTTGGTGTAGCTCTCTCTATCTTTTACTGTTGGTGTAACCTCTCTCAGTCTAATACTGTTGGTGTAACTCTCTCAGTCTATTACTGTTGGTGTAGCTCTCTCTCAGTTTAATACTGTTGGTGTAGCTCTCTCTCAGTCTAATACTGTTGGTGTAACTCTCTCACAGCTTCCAGAGCACTTGGATCTTTCCATGAATTGATTGCCTATTTCATCCCTTTTGATATTTTTTGAGAAATTGTCTTCAAATATTGAATTGTAAAAAGCCCTTTATATTTAATAAAATATTATTTAATATAGACCATTGCATGGAGAATTCACGTAAATCTATAAAAAAGAATAAAGACTCTTTAAAGTTTAATATTCTGGCATTTTGACCCATTCCTCTGTCAACCCTGTTACGGTCAACCCTGTTACTGTCAACCCTGTTACCAACCCTGTTACTGTCAACCCTGTTACAGTCAACCCTGTTACTTTCAACCCTGTTGCTGTCAACCCTGCATGGTTAACCCTAGCATGGCCAACTTTGTGCTATTGTTAACTCTACAATACAACCTTGTACGTCAATCCTTGTTACGGTCAACCTTGTTATTGTTAACTCTTGTTATTGTTGTCTTGTTATTGTCAACCTTTGTTATTGCCAAACTTGTACATGGTTGTTCCAGCATTTGTTTAGTTATGGCCGGACCCTGTTATGGTCAACCCTGTTATAGCCGGGTTGCCTGTTATGGTCAACCCTGTTGCGGTCAACCCTGTTACTGTCAACCCTGTTATGTCAACCCTGTTACCGTCAACCCTGTTACTGTCAACCCTGTTACGGTCAATACTGATATGGTCAACCCCATTGTCAACCCTGTTACTGTCAACCCTGTTATGGTCAACCCTGTTATGGTCAACCCTGTTATAGTCAACCCTGTTACTGTCAACCTGTTACTGTCAACCCTGTTACTGTCAACCCTGTTATGGTCAACCCTGTTATAGTCAACTCTGTTACCATCAACCCTGTTATGGTCAACCCTGTTATTTTATTTGGCACTAATTGCTATAGCTATAAGTTATAAAACTTTTTTGTTTAACCTCTTGAGATGGGAAAACTTTTTTTTACATTAAGTTGAACATGTCCTCTTTATGACAAAATATTCAAATTTGGTGACCAGGTTACACTTCTTCAAAAGCACCGAATTGGCAGAACGACTCAGATGTTAATCTTTGGGAATAAACCATTTATTTTATGTTCAGTTCATATCACTGACAGGAAAGAGCCAACAGGATGTTATACAGTAATATACTCTCTGTCGGCCTATGCCCCGACTTCTAATTACCCCTCTAATTACCCCTTACCCCATTACCTCTCCCTGTGTATCACCCAGGACTGCCCAGAGGGATCTCGGACTTCAGAGAGGAGCAGTGTTCTCAGTTTGATGGATCTGACTTCCAGGGAAAACGATACAAATGGCTCCCATACTATGGAGGTGAGTCAGAAGGGCCTGAGGGCCGGGGCTTTATACAGCTTTGGTAATGACTGTATAACGTTTGGTAAAGACTATATACCGCTTGGTAATGACTGTATAATGTTTGGTAATGACTGTATAACGTTTGGTAATGACGTTTGGTAATGACTGTATAACGTTTGGTAAAGACTGTATAACGTTTGGTAATGACTGTATAACGTTTGGTAATGACGTTTGGTAATGACGTTTGGTAATGACTGTGTAACGTTTGGTAATAATGTTTGGTAATGACTGTGTAACGTTTGGTAATAACGTTTGGTAATGACTGTACGACGTTTGGTAATGACTGTATAACGTTTGGTAAAGACCGTATAACGTTTGGTAATGACTGTATAACGTTTGGTAAAGACTATATAACGTTTGGTAATGACTGTATAATGTTTGGTAAAGACTGTATAACGTTTGGTAATGACTGTGTAACGTTTGGTAATGACGTTGGTAATGACATTTGGTAATGGCGCTTTGGTAATGACTGTAACGCTTGGTAAAGACTGTATGACGTTTGGTATAGACTGTATGACGTTTGGTAATGACTGTATAACGTTTGGTAAAGACTGTATAAAGTTTGGTAATGACTGTATAAAGTTTGGTAATGACGTTTGGTAATGACTGTGTAACGCTTGGTAATGACTGTATAACGCTTGGTAAAGACTGTATAAAGTTTGGTAAAGACTGTATGACGTTCGGATAATGACTGTATAACGCCGGTAATGACTGTATAACGTTTGGTAAATGACGCTTGGTAATGACGCTTAGTAAAGACTGTATAAAGTTTGGTAATGACTGTATAACGCTTGGTAATGACTGTATAACGCTTGGTAAAGACTGTATGACGTTTGGATAATGACTGTATAACGCTTTGGTAAAGACTGTATAAAGTTTGGTAATGACTGTATGAGATTTAGTAAAGACTGTATAACGTTTGGTAATGACGCTTGGTAAAGACTGTATAACGCTTTGGTAATAACTGTATAACGCTTTGGTAAGACTGTATAACGTTGGTAATGACTGTATGACATTTGGTAATGACTGTATAACGTTTGGTAATAACTGTATAACGTTTGGTAAAGACTGTATAACGCTTTGTTAATGACTGTATAATGTTTGGTAATAACTGTATAACGTTTGGTAATGACTGTATAGCATTTGGTAAAGACTATATAACGTTTGGTAATAACGTATAACGCTTTGGTAATAACTGTATAACTTTTGGTAATGACTGTATAACATTTAGTAAAGACTATATAACGTTTTGCAATAACTGTATAACGTTTGGTAAAGACTGTATAACGTTTGGTAAAGACTGTATAACGCTTGGTAATAACTGTATAACGTTTGGTAAAGACTATATAACGCTTGGTAATTACTGTATGACGCTTGGATAATGACTGTATAACGCTTGGTAAAGACTGTATAAAGTTTGGTAATGACTGTATGACATTTGGTAAAGACTGTATAACGTTTGGTAATGACGCTTTGGTAAAGACTGTATAACGTTTGGTAATAACTGTATAACGTTTGGTAATAACTGTATAACGCTTTGGTAAAGACTGTATAACGTTTGGTAAAGACTGTATAATGTTTGGTAATGACTGTATGACATTTGGTAATGACTGTATAACGCTTGGTAATAACTGTATAACGTTTGGTAAAGACTGTATAACGTTTGGTAATGACTGTATAACGTTTGGTAACTGTATAACGCTTTGGTAATGACTGTATAACATTTGGTAAAGACTATATAACGCTTGGTAATAACTGTATAACGCTTGGTAATAACTGTATAACATTTGGTAATGACTGTATAACATTTGGTAAAGACTATATAACGCTTGGTAATAACTGTATAACGTTTGGTAAAGACTGTATAACGTTTGGTAAAGACTGTATAACGCTTGGTAATAACTGTATAACGTTTGGTAAAGACTATATAACGCTTGGTAATTACTGTATGACGCTTGGATAATGACTGTATAACGCTTGGTAAAGACTGTATAAAGTTTGGTAATGACTGTATGACATTTGGTAAAGACTGTATAACGCTTGGTAATGACGCTTGGTAAAGACTGTATAATGTTTGGTAATAACTGTATAACGCTTGGTAATAACTGTATAACGCTTGGTAAAGACTGTATAACGTTTGGTAAAGACTGTATAACGTTTGGTAATGACTGTATGACATTTGGTAATGACTGTATAACGTTTGGTAATAACTGTATAACGTTTGGTAAAGACTGTATAACGTTTGGTAATGACTGTATAACGTTTGGTAATAACTGTATAACGTTTGGTAATGACTGTATAACATTTGGTAAAGACTATATAACGTTTGGTAATAACTGTATAACGCTTGCAATAACTGTATAACGCTTGGTAAAGACTGTATACGTTTGGTAAAGACTATATAACGTTTGGTAAAGACTGTATAACGCTTGGTAATAACTGTATAACGCTTGGTAAAGACTATATAACGCTTGGTAAAGACTGTATAACGTTTGGTAATAACTGTATAACGTTTGGTAAAGACTATATAACGTTTGCAATAACTGTATAACGTTGGTAAAGACTATATAACGTTTGGTAATAACTGTATAACGTTTGGTAAAGACTATATAACGTTTGGTAATAACTGTATAACGCTTGGTAAAGACTATATAACGTTTGGTAATGACTGTAACGCTTTGGTAAAGACTATATAATAATAACAGCAATGTTCAGCAGACCGCTGGAATATATTACTGGTAATGTTATGCAAATTACAGGTGTAGAAGGGTGAACTAAAGGTGTGTTTGTGTTTCCACCAGCTGACAACCTGTGTGAGCTGAACTGTATGCCCAGAGGAGAGAACTTCTTCTACCGCCACAGGACAGCTGTGGCCGACGGCACGCCCTGCCATCCCGGGGAGGAAGGATGTCTGTGTTGATGGAGTCTGTAAGGTAGGTGTGTGTGCGTGTGTGTGTGTGAGAGGTAGGATTAAATTTGAGTCTTAATAACAGAAGGGCGCTGTGATTATCAGGGGGGTTGGATGGAATTTATCAACACTTTCACTAATTCATCAATTCCTCTGACCTCAACATGTTTCACTCTGACCTCAACATGTTTCCTCTGACCAACATTCAGTTTCCCTACAACTTCAGTTTCCTACAACTTCAGTTTCCCTCTAACTTCAGTTTCCCTATTTCTTATAACTTCAGTTTCCTTTAACTTCAGTTTCTCTACAATCTCAGTTTCCCTCTTACTTCCAGTTTCCCTTTAACTCTCAGTTTCTTTAACTTCAGTTTCTCTACAACTTCAGTTTCCCTCTTACTTCAGTTTCCTCTTACTTCAGTTTCCCTATTTCTTATAATCTCAGTTTCCCCTACTTCAGTTTCCTTTAACTTCAGTTTCCCTATTTTTTATAACTTCAGTTTCCCTCTAACTTCAGTTTCCTCTAACTTCAGTTTCCTTTAACTTCAGTTTCCCTCTAACTTCAGTTTCCCTATTTTTTATAACTTCAGTTTCCTCTAACTTCAGTTTCCCTCTAACTTCAGTTTCCCTATTTTTTATAACTTCAGTTTCCCTCTAATTCAGTTTCCTCTAATCTCAGTTTCCCTCTAATCTCAGTTTCCCTTTAACTTCAGTTTCCCTATTTTTTATAACTTCAGTTTCCCTCTAACTTCAGTTTTCCTCTAACTTCAGTTTCCCTATTTTTTATAACTCTCTGCTTCCCTCTAATCTCAGTTTCCCTCTAATCTCAGTTTCCTCTAACTTCAGTTTCCCTTTAACTTCAGTTTCTCTAAATTCAGTTTCCCTATTTTTTATAACTTCAGTTTCCCTCTAACTTCAGTTTCCCTCTAACTTCAGTTTCCCTCTAATTCAGTTTCCTCTAACTTCAGTGTTCCTATAACTTCAGTTTCCCTCTAACATCAGTTTCTATTTCTTATAAATCTCAGTTTCCCTCTAACTTCAGTTTCTCTACAACTTCAGTTTTTCTCTTACTTCAGTTTCCCTCTTACTTCAGTTTCCCTTTTCTTAAACTTCAGTTTCCCTACAACTTAACTTCAGTTTCCTTTAACTTCAGTTTCCCTTTAACTTCAGCCTTTAACTTCAGTTTTCCCTCTAACTTCAGTTTCTCTAACTTCAGTTTCTCTACAACTTCAGTTTTTCCTCTTACTTCAGTTTCCCTCTTACTTCAGTTTCCCTATTTCTTATAACTTCAGTTTCCCTACAACTTCAGTTTCCCTCTTACTTCAGTTTCCTTTAACTTCAGTTTCCTTTAACTTCAGTTTCCCTCTAACTTCAGTTTCCTCTAACTTCAGTTTCCTCTAACTTCAGTTTTTTCCTACAACTTCAGTTTCCCTCTAATTCAGTTTCCTTAACTTCAGTTTCCTCTAACTAGATTCCCTCTTACTTCAGTTTCCCTCTTACTTCAGTTTCCCTATTTCTTATAACTTCAGTTTCCCTCTAACTTCAGTTTCCCTCTAACTTCAGTTTCCTTTAACTAGATTCCCTCTTACTTCAGATTCCCTCTTATTCAGTTTCCTCTAACTTCAGTTTCCCTTTAACTTCAGTTTCCCTTTAATCTCAGATTCCCTCTTACTTCAGTTTCCCTCTAACTTCAGTTTCCCTTTAACTTCAGATTCCTCTTACTTCAGTTTCCCTCTAACTTCAGTTTCCCTCTAACATAAACCTGTATTGAGTTGTGTGACAGCCTTCTTGTCTTCCTGTATCCCAGTGATGAGATCTTCATAGCTACTCAAATACCTTCCCTGGCCTAGTATCTCTCTCCTTCTAGACCTAGAATCTCTCTCTCCTTCCAGACCTAGTATCTCTCTCTCCTTCTAGACCTAGAATCTCTCTCTCCTTCTAGAAATAGTATCTCTCTCCTTCTAGACCTAGTATCTCTCTCTCCTTCTAGACCTAGAATCTCTCTCTCCTTCTAAACCTAGAATCTCTCTCCTTCTAGACCTAGTATCTCTCTCCTTCTAGACCTAGTATCTCTCTCCTTCTAGACCTAGTATCTCTCTCCTTCTAGACCTAGAATCTCTCCTTCCAGACCTAGTATCTCTCTCTCTCCTTCCAGACCTAGTATCTCTCTCTCCTTCCAGACCTAGTATCTCTCTCTCCTTCTAGACCTAGTATCTCTCTCTCCTTCCCAGGCCTAGTATCTCTCTCTCCTTCCAGACCTAGTATCTCTCTCTCCTTCCCAGGCCTAGTATCTCTCTCTCCTTCCAGACCTAGTATCTCTCTCTCCTTCCAGACCTAGTATCTCTCTCTCTCCTTCCAGACCTAGTATCTCTCTCTCCCCTTCCAGACCTAGTATCTCTCTCCTTCCAGACCTAGTATCTCTATCTCCTTCCAGACCTAGTATCTCTCTCTCCTTCCAGACCTAATATCTCCCCCCCTTCCAGACCTAGTATCTCTATCTCCTTCCAGACCTAGTATCTCTCTCTCCTTCCAGACCCAGTATCTCTCTCTTCAGACCTAGTATCTCTCTCTCCTTCCAGACCTAGTATCTCTCTCTCCTTCCAGACCTAGTATCTCTCTCTCTTCCAGACCTAGCATATCTATCTCCTTCCAGACCTAGTATCTCTCTCTCTTCCAGTCCTAGTATCTCTTTCTCCTTCCAGACCTAGTATCTCTCTCTCTCCTTCCAGACCTAGTATCTCTCTCTCTCCTTCCAGACCTAGTATCTATCTCCTTCCAGACCTAGTATCTCTCTCCTTCCAGACCTAGTATCTCTCTCTCTCCTTCCAGACCCAGTATCTCTCTCTCCTTCCAGACCTAGTATCTCTCTCCCCTTCCAGACCTAGTATCTCTCTCTCCTTCCAGACCTAGTATCTCTCTCTCTTCCAGACCTAGTATCTCTCTCTCTCCTTCCAGACCTAGTATCTCTCTCTCCTTCCAGACCTAGTATCTATCTCCTTCCAGACCCAAATATCTCTCTCTCCCTTCCAGACCTAGTATCTCTCTCTCTCCTTCCAGACCTAGTATCTCTCCTTCAGACCCAGTATCTCTCTCTCCTTCCAGACCTAGTATCTCTCTCCTTCCAGACCTAGTATCTCTCCCCTTCCAGACCTAGTATCTCTCTCTCCTTCCAGACCCTGGTATCTCTCTCTCCTTCCAGACCTATATCTCTCTCTCCTTCCAGACCTAGTATCTCTCCCCTTCCCAGACCCAGTATCTCTCTCTCCTTCCAGACCTAGTATCTCTCTCTCCCTTCCAGACCTAGTATCTCTCTCTCCTTCCAGACCTAGTATCTCTCCCCTTCCAGACCCAGTATCTCTCTCTCCTTCCAGACCTAGTATCTCTCCCCTTCCAGACCCAGTATCTCTCTCTCCTTCCAGACCCAGTATCTCTCTCCTTCAGACCTATTATCTCTCTCTCCTTCCAGACCTAGTATCTCTCTCTCCTTCCAGACCTAGTATCTCTCCTCTCCTTCCAGACCCAGTATCTCTCTCTCCTTCCAGACCTAGTATCTCTATCTCCTTCTAGACCTAGTATCTCTATCTCCTTCTAGACCTAGTATCTCCCTCCCCTTCCAGACCTAGTATCTCTCTCCCCTTCCAGACCTAGTATCTCTCTCTCTCCTTCCAGACCTAGTATCTCTCTCTCCTTCCAGACCTAGTATCTCTCTCCTTCCAGACCTAGTATCTCTCTCTCTCCTTCCAGACCTAGTATCTCTCTCTCCTTCCAGACCTAGTATTTCTCTCTCCTTCAGACCTAGTATCTCTCTCCCCTTCCAGACCTAGTATCTCCATCTCCTTCAGACCTAGTATCTCTCTCCTTCCAGACCTAGTATCTATCTCCCTTCCAGACCTAGTATCTCTATCTCCTTCCAGGCCCTAGTATCTCTATCTCCTTCCAGACCCTAGTATCTCTCTCTCCTTCCAGACCTAGTATCTCTCTCTCCTTCCAGACCTAGTATCTCTCTCCTTCCAGACCTAGTATCTCTCTCTCCTTCCAGACCTAGTATCTCCTCTCCTTCCAGACCTAGTATCTCTCTCCTTCAGACCTAGTATCTCTCTCTCCTTCCAGACCTAGTATCTCTCTCCCCTTCCAGACCTAGTTTCTCTCTCTCCTTCCAGACCCAGTATCTCTCTCCCTTCCAGACCTAGTATCTCTCTCTCTCCTTCCAGACCTAGTATCTCTCTCTCCTTCCAGACCTAGTATCTCTCTCTCCTTCCAGACCTAGTATCTCTCTCTCCTTCCAGACCTAGTATCTCTCTCCTTCCAGACCTAGTATCTCTCTCTCTCCTTCCAGACCCTCTCTCTCTCCTTCCAGACCTAGTATCTCTCTCCTTCCAGACCTAGTATCTCTCTCTCCTTCCAGACCTAGTATCTCTCTCTCCTTCCAGACCTAGTATCTCTCTCCTTCCAGACCTAGTATCTCTCTCCCTTCCAGACCTAGTATCTCTCTCTCCTTCCAGACCTAGTATCTCTCTCCTTCCAGACCTAGTATCTCTCTCTCCTTCCAGACCTAGTATCTCTCTCTCCTTCCAGACCCAGTATCTCTCTCTCCTTCCAGACCTAGTATCTCTCTCTACTTCCAGACCTAGTATATCTCTCTCTCCTTCCAGACCTAGTATCTCTCTCTCCTTCCAGACCTAGTATCTCTCTCTCTCCTTCCAGACCTAGTATCTCTCTCCTTCCAGACCTAGTATCTCTCTCCTTCCAGACCTAGTATCTCTCTCTCCTTCCAGACCTAGTATCTCTCCCCTTCCAGACCTAGAATCTCTCTCTCCTTCCAGACCTAGAATCTCTCTCCTTCTAGACCTAGTATCTCTCTCCTTCTAGACCTAGTATCTCTCCTTCTAGACCTAGTATCTCTCTCTCTCCTTCCAGACCTAGTATCTCTCTCTCCTTCTAGACCTAGTATCTCTCTCTCCTTCCAGACCTAGTATCTCTCTCCCTTCTAGACCTAGAATCTCTCTCTCCTTCCAGACCTAGTATCTCTCTCTCCTTCCAGACCTAGTATCTCTCTCTACTTCCAGGGTGTGGCCTGCATGCTGCTGGCTGGGTTTCTTTCTCTATCCCTCCAACCCAGGACTCTCCAACCCTGTTCCTCAGGTGCTCTCCTATAGGTTTAAACCAGGGCACTCCAGCCTGTTCCTGGAGAGCTACCCTCCTGTAGGTTTTAAACCAGGCCTCTCCAACCCTGTCCCTGGAGAGCTACCCTCCTGTAGGTTTACGCCAGGCCTCTCCAACCCTGTCCCTGGAGAGCTACCCTCCTGTAGGTTTACGCCAGGCCTCTCCAACCCTGTCCCTGGAGAGATACCCTCCTGTAGGTTTAAACCAGGCCTCTCCGACCCTGTTCCTGGAGAGATACCCTCCTGTAGGTTTAAACCAGGCCTCTCCAACCCTGTTCCTGGAGAGATACCCTCCTGTAGGTTTAAACCAGGCCTCTCCGACCCTGTTCCTGGAGAGATACCCTCCTGTAGGTTTTCACTCCAACCCCAGTTTATCAACCAGCTAATTGTTAGAATCAGGTGTGTTAGATTAGTTTTGGGCGAAAAACTTACGGGAAATATCTCTCCAGGAACAGGGTTACAAACCTATTCTTACAGGAGGTATACATTACATTACATTACATTTAAGTCATTTGGCAGACGCTCTTATCCAGAGCGACTTACAAATTGGTGAATTCACCTTATGACATCCAGTGGAACAGCCACTTTACAATAGTGCATCTAAATCATTTAAGGGGGGGTGAGAAGGATTACTTTATCCTATCCTAGGTATTCCTTAAAGAGGTGGGGTTTCAGGTGTCTCCGGAAGGTGGTGATTGACTCCGCTGTCCTGGCGTCGTGAGGGAGTTTGTTCCACCATTGGGGGGCCAGAGCAGCGAACAGTTTTGACTGGGCTGAGCGGGAACTGTACTTCCTCAGTGGTAGGGAGGCGAGCAGGCCAGAGGTGGATGAACGCAGTGCCCTTGTTTGGGTGTAGGGCCTGATCAGAGCCTGGAGGTACTGCGGTGCCGTTCCCCTCACAGCTCCGTAGGCAAGCACCATGGTCTTGTAGCGGAAGCGAGCTTCAACTGGAAGCCAGTGGAGAGAGCGGAGGAGCGGGGTGACGTGAGAGAACTTGGGAAGGTTGAACACCAGACGGGCTGCGGCGTTCTGGATGAGTTGTAGGGGTTTAATGGCACAGGCAGGAGCCCAGCCAACAGCGAGTTGCAGTAATCCAGACGGGAGATGACAAGTGCCTGGATTAGGACCTGCGCCGCTTCCTGTGTGAGGCAGGGTCGTACTCTGCGGATGTTGTAGTGCATGAACCTACAGGAACGGGCCACCGCCTTGATGTTAGTTGAGAACGACAGGGTGTTGTCCAGGATCACGCCAAGGTTCTTAGCGCTCTGGGAGGAGGACACAATGGAGTTGTCAACCGTGATGGCGAGATCATGGAACGGGCAGTCCTTCCCCGGGAGGAAGAGCAGCTCCGTCTTGCCGAGGTTCAGCTTGAGGTGGTGATCCGTCATCCACACTGATATGTCTGCCAGACATGCAGAGATGCTATTCGCCACCTGGTCATCAGAAGGGGGAAAGGAGAAGATTAATTGTGTGTCGTCTGCATAGCAATGATAGGAGAGACCATGTGAGGTTATGACAGAGCCAAGTGACTTGGTGTATAGCGAGAATAGGAGAGGGCCTAGAACAGAGCCCTGGGGGACACCAGTGGTGAGAGCGCGTGGCGAGGAGACAGATTCTCGCCACGCCACCTGGTAGGAGCGACCTGTCAGGTATCTCTCCAGGAACAGGGTTGGAGAGGCCTGGTGTAAACCTACAGGATGGTATCTCTCCAGGAACAGGGTCGGAGAGGCCTGCTCTAATCCATGTCCCCATCTCCCTCCCTATCCCCCCTGTAGCGTCTGGGCTGTGACAACATGCTGGAATCCCCCCAGCAGGATGACCCCTGTCTGCAGTGTGGGGGCAACGGACAGTCCTGCTACCCCGTCAGGAGCACCTTCAGCATGACCAACCTGCCCAAAGGTACAGTTCTCTTACCTCTTCACCGCGGGATCTGTGGATAGAGCTCCCGTTACAGCCCACTCTCTGGACATCAGTGTGTTAACATAGCATCTCTCCATGGTATCAACTCTTCATGTCCACTGATGTGTTTTCTATCTCCTGTTCTCCTCCCTGCCAGGCTATAACCAGGTGTTTTATATCTCCTGTTCTCCTCCCTGCCAGGCTATAACCAGGTGTTTTATATCTCCTGTTCTCCTCCCTCCCAGGCTATAACCAGGTGTTTTATATCTCCTGTTCTCCTCCCTGCCAGGCTATAACCAGGTGTTTTATATCTCCTGTTCTCCTCCCTCCCAGGCTATAACCAGGTGTTTTATATCTCCTGTTCTCCTCCCTGCCAGGCTATAACCAGGTGTTTTATATCTCCTGTTCTCCTCCCTCCCAGGCTATAACCAGGTGTTTTATATCTCCTGTTCTCCTCCCTGCCAGGCTATAACCAGGTGTTTTATATCTCCTGTTCTCCTCCCAGGCTATAACCAGGTGTTTTATATCTCCTGTTCTCCTCCCTCCCAGGCTATAACCAGGTGTGTTATGTCTCCTGTTCTCTTTCCTCCCAGGCTATAACCAGGTGTAACATATCTCCTGTTCTCCTCCCTGCCAGGCTATAACCAGGTGTTTTATATCTCCTGTTCTCCTCCCTCCCAGGCTATAACCAGGTGTTTTATATCTCCTGTTCTCCTCCCTGCCAGGCTATAACCAGGTGTTTTATATCTCTGTTCTCCTCCCTCCCAGGCTATAACCAGGTGTTTTGTATCTCCTGTTCTCCTCCCTGCCAGGCTATAACCAGGTGTTTTATATCTCCTGTTCTCCTCCCAGGCTATAACCAGGTGTTTTATATCTCCTGTTCTCCTCCCTCCCAGGCTATAACCAGGTGTGTATGTCTCCTGTTCTCTTTCCTCCCAGGCTATAACCAGGTGTTTATCATCCTGTGGGAGCCACCTCCATCCACATCAGAGAGACTGTTGCCGGCCTAATTACCTGGGTGAGTTCCTAACTGCCCATGTGAGTCCCTAACTGCCCATGTGAGTCCTAACTGCCTGGCAAGTCCCTAATTACTTGGGTCCCTAATTGCCCGCGTGTCCTAATTACCAGCGCGAGTCCTAATTGCCAGGCGAGTCCCTAACTGTCCAGGCGAGTCTTTAATTCCTTGGATAACTGGGCTAGAGATGACAGGACATGAGATGGCAATAGGACAGTTGTACCAGAAAAGCTGTGTTCTTTGGTGGTGTAGATCTGTGACTCTGAACTCTAGTCCTTCATCTCTAATGATCCGTGACTCTGGACTCTAGTCCTTCTGTCTCTAATGATCCGTGACTCTGGACTCTAGTCCTTCTGTCTCTAATGATCCGTGACTCTGAACTCTGTGTCTGTCTCTGTCTGTCTGTGTCTCTGTCTGTCTCTGTCTGTCTCTCTCTGTCTCTCGCTGTGTCTGTCTGTGTTTGTGTCTGTGTCTGTCTATCTCTGCCTGTCTCTGCCCATCTCTGCCTGTCTCTATCTCTGCCTGTCTCTGCCCATCTCTGCCTGTCTCTGTCTCTGCCTGCTCTGCCCGTCTCTGTCTGTGTCTGCCTGTCTTTGTCTCTGTTTGTCTCTGCCTGTCTCTCTCTCTGCCTGTCTCTATCGTCTCTGTCTGTGTCTGCCTGTCTTTGTCTCTGCCTGTCTCTGTTTGTCTCTGCATGTCTCTGTCTCTGTTTGTCTCTGCCTGTCTCTCTCTCTCTGCCTGTCTCTGTGTCACCTACATCTTTATCATCTTCTCTATCTCTGTCTATGTCACACCAGCCCACGTTAGAACCTGAAATGGTAGGTACTGCCAAGCGGCCTGGGTGATTGAGTTCTCCAAGGCCCTCCTGCGCCGGCACCATGCCATCTAGGGGGTGGAGAGGGAGATAGCTCCTGAGACCATCTGGGCCCGACGGACCACCACCGAGCCGCAGTTTATGAGGTCAGTGGTTGATCCTTCGGTCGCCCAGGGTGTGGGTTGGAACCTAGTCTAACCCTGTCTCTAATGGTCTTGACTCAGACTCAGTCCTTCTGTCTGTAATGATCTGTGACTCTGGACTCTAGTCCTTCTGTCTCTAATGATCTGTGACTCTGAACTCTAGTCCTTCTGTCTCTAATGATCTGTGACTCTGAACTCTAGTCCTTCTGTCTGTAATGATCTGTGACTCTGATCTCTAGTCTTTCTGTCTCTAATGATCTGTGACTCTGAACTCGAGTCCTTCTGTCTGTAATGATCTGTGACTCTGAACTCTAGTCCTTCTGTCTGTAATGATCTGTGACTCTGATCTCTAGTCCTTCTGTCTCTAATGATCTGTGACTCTGAACTCTAGTCTTTCTGTCTGTAATGATCTGTGACTCTGAACTCTAGTCCTTCTGTCTGTAATGATCTGTGACTCTGATCTCTAGTCTTTCTGTCTCTAATGATCTGTGACTCTGAACTCGAGTCCTTCTGTCTGTAATGATCTGTGACTCTGATCTCTAGTCCTTCTGTCTCTAATGATCTGTGACTCTGAACTCTAGTCCTTCTGTCTGTAATGATCTGTGACTCTGATCTCTAGTCTTTCTGTCTCTAATGATCTGTGACTCTGAACTCGAGTCCTTCTGTCTCTAATGATCTGTGACTCTGAACTCTAGTCCTTCTGTCTCTAATGATCTGTGACTCTGGACTCTAGTCCTTCTGTCTGTAATGATCTGTGACTCTGAACTCTAGTCCTTCTGTCTGTAATGATCTGTGACTCTGATCTCTAGTCTTTCTGTCTCTAATGATCTGTGACTCTGAACTCTAGTCCTTCTGTCTCTAATGATCTGTGACTCTGATCTCTAGTCCTTCTGTCTCTAATGATCTGTGACTCTGAACTCTAGTCCTTCTGTCTCTAATGATCTGTGACTCTGAACTCTAGTCCTTCTGTCTCTAATGATCTGTGACTCTGGACTCTAGTCCTTCTGTCTCTAATGATCTGTGACTCTGAACTCTAGTCCTTCTGTCTCTAATGATCTGTGACTGAACTCTAGTCCTTCTGTCTGTAATGATCTGTGACTCTGAACTCTAGTCCTTTCTGTCACTGTAATGATCTGTGACTCTGAACTCTAGTCCTTCTGTCTCTAATGATCATGAGCTTCAGACTCCCAATCTTTCTGTCTCTAATGATCTGTGACTCTGAACTCTAGTCAGCTATATCCTAAACAGTCTGTGACTCTGAACTCAGTCCTTCTGTCTCCTAATGATCATGACTCTAGACCTCTAGTCCTTCTGTCTCTAATGATCTGAAGCTCTGATCTAGTGCTAATATCATGATCTGTGACTCAGACTCTAGTCCTTCTGTCTGCTAATGAATTATTATGAAATTATTATGAAAAAAAATACATCACAACACCATAAAAGGGGTCAAGTCACACAACTACCTCCTCGAGCTGTTATAGACCTGAAACATTAGAGTTTTTATCATCATCATTTTAAAGTACCTTCTAATTTGACATTTGAGTCCTATACGGGCAGTTTCCCAGAACACAGATCGCCATAAAAATGCTTTAGTCCAGGACAAGACTTAATCTGTGTTTGGGAAATCGCCTTGTCGCAGACGCACTTAGCCAGAGTAAAGTCAAAACCAGGCATTCAGTTATAGTAGGTAAAACAATTCCATACGATCACCATCATTGCGAGTAAAACCTAAATAGCCACTAAATAACTGTCGAATCACTGGCAGTAAGAGTTGTCTTTCATCAAACCGACCCCCCCAGGTCTGTTGTAGTCTGATCCCAGGTCTGTTGTAGTCTGATCCCCAGGTCTGTTGTAGTCTGATCCCAGGTCACCTCGTTGTAGTCTGTCCCAGGTCTGTTGTAGTCTGATCCCAGGTCTGTTGTAGTCTGGTGCCAGGTCTGCTTGTAGTCTGATCCCAGGTCTGTTGTAGTCTGATCCCAGGTCTGTTGTAGTCTGATCCCAGGTCTGTTGTGGTCTTGATCCCAGGTCTGTTGTAGTATGGTCCCAGGTCTGTTGTAGTCTGATCCCAGGTCTGTTGTAGTCTGATCCCAGGTCTGTTGTAGTCTGATCCCAGGTCTGTTGTAGTCTGGTCCCAGGTCTGCTGGGTGTCTGGTCCCAGGTCTGTTGTAGTCTGATCCCAGGTCTGTTGTAGTCTGATCCCAGGTCTGTTGTAGTCTGATCCCCAGGTCTGTTGTAGTCTGATCCCAGGTCTGTTGTAGTCTGATCCCAGGTCTGTTGTAGTCTGATCCCAGGTCTGTTGTAGTCTGATCCCAGGTCTGTTGTAGTCTGATCCCAGGTCTGTTGTAGTCTGATCCAAGGTCTGTTGTAGTCTGATCCCAGATCTGTTGTAATCTGATCCCAGGTCTCACAGTCTGGTCCCAGGTCTGTTGTAGTCTGATCCCAGGTCTGTTGTAGTCTGATCCCAGATCTGCTGTAGTCTGGTCCCAGGTCTGTTGTAGTCTGATCCCAGGTCTGTTGTAGTCTGGTCCCAGGTCTGTTGTAGTCTGATCCCAGGTCTGTTGTAGTCTGATCCCAGGTCTGTTGTAGTCTGGTCCCAGGTCTGTTGTAGTCTGATCCCAGGTCTGTTGCTGTCTGTGTCTCTCTGTCTTCTCTGCACTCAGTAAAATGAAATAAAGGTAGAGGTTTTGATCTATTTCTCTCTTTCTCTCCCGCCTCAGTTGATCATCCAGGAACATAACCAGGAGTAGAGTACGAGTACTACCTCCCTAACGGTCGGGTCCAGAGGATACTTACTGGAGCTTCGCTCATGGTCTACCTGCAGCAGAGAGTGTGGATCAGGTTACGTCCTTCTGGGGCTGCAATATTTGGTTACTTTCCCCAAATTCCCAGGTTTTCAGAAATTACATTCGGAAGAAAATCCCGGAATCAGAAAGGGAAAAAGCAGGAATTCCGGAATCTTCCAAGCAGGAAATTGACTGTAATTTTGCAACCCTTGTCCCTCTTACTATAATCTAATGTCACTTTATTTTAATCTAATGTCACTTTATTTAATCTAATGTCACTTTACTTTAATCTAATGTCACCTTTAATCTAATGTCACTTTATTTTAATCTAATGTCACTTTATTTAATCTAATGTCACTTTACTTTAATCTAATGTCACCTTTAATCTAATGTCACCTTTAATCTAATGTCACTTTATTTTAATCTAATGTCACTTTATTTAATCTGTAACCTTACTTTAATCTGACACCTTACTTTAATCTGTCACCTTACTTTAATCTGTCACTACTTTAATCTAATGTCACTTTACTTTAAATAATGACATACTTCAATCTAATCCACTTCTTTAAATCAATACGCCACTTTAATCATAACCTTATTTAATCTTTATACTAATCATCTTATACTTTAATCATCTTTACTTTAATCTAATGTCCTTTAACTATAATCAACCACTTCTACTTAAATCTAATGTCTACTTGTTAATCATCACATACTTTAATCTGTCACCTTACTTTAATCGTCAGTCTTCGCATAGTCAACTTTTCATATAATCTAATCTCACTTTACTTTAATCTAATGTCACCTTACTTTAATCTGTAACCTTATTTTAATCTGACACCTTACTTTAATCTGTCACCTTACTTTAATCTGTCACCTTACTTTAATCTAATGTCACTTTACTTTAATCTGTCACCTTACTTAAATCTAATGTCACCTTACTTTAATCTGTCACCTTACTTTAATCTGTCACCTTCCTTTAATCTGTCACCTTACTTTAATCTGTCACCTTACTTTAATCTGTAACCTTACTTTAATCTGTCACTTTACTTTAATCTGTCACTTTACTTTAATCTGTCACCTTACTTTAATCTGTCACCTTACTTTAATCTAATGTCACCTTACTTTAATCTGTCACCTTACTTTAATCTGTAACCTTACTTTAATCTGTCACTTTACTTTAATCTGTCACCTTACTTTAATCTGTCACCTTACTTTAATCTGTAACCTTACTTTAATCTGTCACCTTACTTTAATCTAATGTCACTTTACTTTAATCTTTAACCTTGCTTTAATCTGTCACCTTACTTTAATCTAATGTCACCTTACTTTAATCTAATGTCGCATTACTTTAATCTGTAACTTTACTGTAATCTGTCACCTTACTTTAATCTAATGTCACCTTACTTTAATCTAATGTCACCTTAATTTAATCTCATGTCACTTTACTTTAATCTGTAACCTTACTTTAATCTGTCACCTTACTTTAATCTAATGTCACCTTACTTTAATCTAATGTCGCATTACTTTAATCTGTAACTTTACTGTAATCTGTCACCTTACTTTAATCTGTCACCTTACTTTAATCTGTCACCTTACTTTAATCTAATGTCACTTTACTTTAATCTGACACCTTACTTAAATCTAATGTCACTTTACTTTAATCTAATGTCACCTTACTTTAATCTGTAACCTTATTTTAATCTGACACCTTACTTTAATCTGTCACCTTACTTTAATCTGTCACTTTACTTTAATCTAATGTCACTTTACTTTAATCTGTCACCTTACTTAAATCTAATGTCACCTTACTTTAATCTGTCACCTTACTTTAATCTGTCACCTTACTTTAATCTAATGTCACTTTACTTTAATCTGACACCTTACTTAAATCTAATGTCACTTTACTTTAATCTAATGTCACCTTACTTTAATCTGTAACCTTATTTTAATCTGACACCTTACTTTAATCTGTCACCTTACTTTAATCTGTCACCTTACTTTAATCTAATGTCACTTTACTTTAATCTGTCACCTTACTTAAATCTAATGTCACCTTACTTTAATCTGTCACCTTCCTTTAATCTGTCACCTTCCTTTAATCTGTCACCTTACTTTAATCTGTCACCTTACTTTAATCTGTAACCTTACTTTAATCTGTCACTTTACTTTAATCTGTCACTTTACTTTAATCTGTCACCTTACTTTAATCTGTCACCTTACTTTAATCTGTCACCTTACTTTAATCTAATGTCACTTTACTTTAATCTTTAACCTTACTTTAATCTGTCACCTTACTTTAATCTAATGTCACCTTACTTTAATCTAATGTCGCATTACTTTAATCTGTAACTTTACTGTAATCTGTCACCTTACTTTAATCTAATGTCACCTTACTTTAATCTAATGTCACCTTAATTTAATCTCATGTCACTTTACTTTAATCTGTAACCTTACTTTAATCTGTCACCTTACTTTAATCTAATGTCACCTTACTTTAATCTAATGTCGCATTACTTTAATCTGTAACTTTACTGTAATCTGTCACTTTACTTTAATCTGTCACCTTACTTTAATCTAATGTCACCTTAATTTAATCTCATGTCACTTTACTTTAATCTGTAACCCTACTTCTTCTTCTTCTTCTTCTTCTTCTTCTTCTTCTTCCTCCTCCTCCTTGACTGATTCCTCCTTCTGTTCCCTCTTCCTCCCTCCACCAGGCTACCAGTCCCGTCTGGTGTTCTGTGCCATCGATAACGAGGCCTACCCAGACTACCTGTGCACCGCCCTGCCACGCCCCCTCACCAACCGCACCTGCAACCCTCAGACGTGCCCTCAGACCCGTCGGTGAGTCAGCCGGGCTACGTATCACAATAACTCTTTTTGGAAAATCAACAACAGACTTTTCAAGTAAATGGTGTTAGTTATTTACAGTCAGTGCCTCAAAAGCTGCAAAACGTAGTCCAGAGTTAACAAATGTGTGTGTGATTACGGGATAAACTAGCCCAGAGCCAGTCTTAGCCGGAGGGCTAAGGACAATGTGTGTGAAAAGGCTTTTGGAGGAGTACAATGATACCCCTTGTGATGACTGATCTGGGTTCAGTAGTGTGTGAGTTCATGCAGGAGCTCTGGCTGGGCTACTAGCTGTGTCTGGACTCTAGCTGTCTGGCTGGGCTCCTAACTGTCTGGCTGGGCTCCTAGCTGTCTGTCTGGACTCCTAGCTGTCTGTCTGGATTCCTAGCTGTCTGTCTGGACTCCTAGCTGTCTGGCTGGGCTCCTAG
>NW_027011609.1:0-23148 GCF_036934945.1 Oncorhynchus masou masou | reverse complement strand
AGTTTGGAGGTCTAAAACGATGAATATTAAGACATTAAACCTCTCTCTTAAAGGTCTCTTATACCGAAATTGTATCTAAATACATCCAACTTTTAAAAGGGAGCTCTTTGCTGTTATACAGATGAAAACTATCCATTTCGGGTCTCAATGTCCTTTCAGTTTGGTGGATCATTTAAAAAAAAAAATTATTTTACACACGGGAAACTGTGAGAGGAAAAATCAGCAGCGCTGCAGTTCTTCACACAAACCGGTGCACCTGGCACCTACTACCTGTAACGGGTTTCTTCTAACTCCTCCTCTGACGAAGAGGTGGAACAAGGATCGGGACCAAAATGCAGCGTGGTTAGTTAGATACATCTTTAATGAAGATGAAACACGAACAATACAAAACAAACAAACGTGGAAAACCGAAACAGCCTATCTGGTGCAACAAACACAGAGACAGGAACAATCACCCACAAACACACAGTTAAACCCAGAGCTACCTAAATATGGTTCCCAATCAGAGACACGACTAACACCTGCCTCTGATTGAGAACCATATCCAGGCTCAGACATAGAAATAGACGAACAAGACATCCAACATAGAATGCCCACTCAAGATCACACCCTGACCAACCAAAACATAGAAACATACAAATAAACTATGGTCAGGGTGGCAACAGTAACCCCAGGGGTGCGGACTCCGGCCGCAAAACCTGAACCTATCGGGGAGGGTCTGGGTGGGCATCTGTCCATGATGTGGCTCCGGTGCTGGACGTGGCCCGCACTTCACCGTGAGTCACTCCTAACCATGTCCGCTTCCGTGACCTCCTAGCCACGGCAGCCCTGCCTAAATAACAGGGACAGAGGGCAGCTCGGGACAGGGGCAGCTCAACACTGAGGAAGCAGCACTGAGGAAGCTCAGCACTGAGGCGGAAGCACGGGGGCTGAGAGGCCAGCACTGAGAGGAAGCCCAGTACCGAGAGGAAACTCAGCCAGGCAGTTGAATCCTTGAATCGGCTGGCTGGCAGTTCTTTGAATCCTGGCTGACTGACGAATCTGGAAGAGTCTGGTTGACGCTGGCAGATCTGGAAGAGTCTGGTTGACTGGCAGATCTGGAAGAGTCTGGTTGACTGGCAGATCTGGAAGGATCTGGTTGACTAGCGGATCTGGAAAAGTCTGGTTGACTGGCAGATCTGGAAGAGTCTGACTGACTGGCAGATCTGGAAGAGTCTGGTTGACTGGCGGATCTGAAAAAGTCTGGTTGACTGGCAGATCTGGAAATCTGGCTGACTGGCAGATCTGGAAGAGTCCTGGCTGACTGGTGGATCTGGCAGACTGATGGCTCTGGCTGCTCCATGCTGACTGACAGCTCTGGTGGCTTCTTGCAGACTAGCAGCTCCTTGCAGACTGGCAGCTCCTTGCAGACTAGCAGCTCCATGCAGACTGGCAGCTCCAGGCTGCTCCATGCAGACTGGCAGTTCCGGGCGCGCTAAGCGGGCAGGAGACTCCGGCAAAGCTGTAAAGGCGGAAGGCTCCGGCAGCGCCAAACAGGCGGGAGACTCCGGCAGCGCAGGAGAGGAAAGGCTCCGGCAGCGCTGGAGAGGTGGCGCCTGGCATGGGCCTGATGCGTGGTGCTGGCACTGGTGGTACTGAGCCGGGGACGCAGGAAGCCTGGTGCTGCGGAGCTGCCACCCCGGGGGCTGGGGTGTGGAGGTGGTACTGGGTAGACCGGACCGTGCAGGAGCATTGGGCTCTTGAGCACCGAGCCTGCCCAGCCTTACCTGGTTGAATACTCCCGGTCGCTCTGCCAGTGCGGCATGGTGGAATACCCCGCACTGGGCTGTGCAGGCGAAACGGGGGATCCTGGCGTAAGGCTGGTGCCATGTAAGCCGGCCCAAGGGGCGGCTCACGGGGACCAGATGCGTAGAGCCGAATAGAACGCACCGGGCTATGCCCGCACTGGAGACACCGTGCGCAACACAGCATAACACGGTGCCTGCCCGGTCTCTCAACGCTCCGGTAACCACAGGAAGTTGGCTTGCAGTCTCCTACCTAAAGCGTCGTCCTACTCCCCGTGAGCCTCCCCCAATAATTTTTTAGGCTGACTCCCGGGCTTCCTATCGCGCCGCCGTGCTTGCTTCAACAACTCCATTTTTCTATGCCCCCTCTTCGCTGCTCCAGCGAATCCCAGGCGGGCTCAGGCACTCCTCCTGGGTCGGCCGCCCACCTGTCTATTTCTTCCCACCTAGTGTAGTCCAGATTCTGTTCCCATGTCCTTTCCTCTCTGTGTTGCTCCTGCGCTGTTGCCTGTTACCACGCTGCTTGGTCCTTGGTTGGTGTGTGATTCTGTAACGGGTTTCTTCTAACTCCTCCTCTGACGAAGAATTGGAACAGGATCGGACCAAAATGCAGCGTGGTTAGTTAGATACATCTTTAACCTCTTGAAACTCTGGGGGCGCAATTTCATTTTTGGATGAAACGTTCCCGTGGTAACAAGATATTTTGTCACAAAAGATGCTCGACTATGCATATAATTGATAGCTTTGGAAGAAAACACTCTGAATATTGTCTGTGGGTGCCCTAGGCAGAGCTACAGGCAAAACCAAGATGAAAGCGGCAACCAGAAATGAGCAGGATTTTGAGGCTCTGTTTTCCATTGTCTCCTTATATGGCTGTGAATGCGAGAGGAATGAGCCTGCCCTATCTATCGTTTCCCCAAGGTGTCTGCAGCATTGTGCCGTATTTGTAGGCATATCATTGGAAGATTGACCATAAGAGACTACATTTTCCAGGTGTCCGCCGGTGTCCTCCGTCGAAATTGGTGCGTCATTTTCAGCTGCTGGTATTTTCCATGGGATTCTGAGGGGGAAAGCATGCTTCCACGAACGACATATCAATGAAGAGATATGTGAAAAAACACCTTGAGGATTGATTCTAAACAACGTTTGCCATGTTTCGATCGATATTATGGAGTTAATTTGGAAAAAGTTTGACGTTTTGGTGACTGAATTTTCGGTTAGTTTTGGTAGCCAAATGTGATGTCAAAACGGAGCGATTTCTCCTACACAAAGATTCTTTCAGGAAAAACTGAACATTTGCTATGTAACTGAGAGTCTCCTCGTGAAAACATGCAGAAGCTCTTCCAAAGGTAAATGATTTTATTTGGTTATCTGGTTTTTTGTGAAAATGTTGCGTGCTAAATGCTACGCAAGGCTAAGCTAGCTTACGTCTCACACACAAATGCTTGATTTGCTATGGTTCAAAAGCATATTTGAGAATCTGAGATGACAGTGTTGTTAAGAAAAGGCTAAGCTTGAGAGCAGGCATATTATTTTCATTTCATTTGCGATTTTAAAAATCGTTAACGTTAACGTTATGCTAATGAGCCTGAGGCTTTATTCACCGATCCCGGATACGGATGGGGAGTATCAAGAGGTTTTAATGAAGATGAAACACGAACAATACAAAACAACAAACGTGAAAACCGGAAACAGACCTATTTTTTTTATAAAAAATTATTTATTACCTTCAATACCATTCATTCTTTACAACTCATAATTTTCATACATGCTCAATAATGGTATTTTAATTTAACTAAACAAAAACCCCAAACAATACCTCAGGAGAGCATCTTCCCTCCCCCGTCACCCTACAAACTACCTTTCCCTATCTCCCCGTCCCTAATCTATCCCCTTACAAATCTAAATGACACCCAGCCCTAAACCCCCTTCCACCTCTCCCAGGCAGCATGCTGCCCCCACTTCCTCTCCTCCCTCTTCATCCTCCCCTCAAATCTCCTTCCACCCTCCTCACTAACCCTTCCACCCCCCAATCTCTCTCCCCTGTCTTCACCATGTTCACCTAGCTTCCCACAGCCCCCCATTTAAAGAGACTGTGAGGAAGCCAGAGCAGAAACCTGTCCCTATCCGTCCCTCTCGCTCTCCCTACACCTCTCTCTAACCTGGCCCGATCCAATACAAAATCCCCCTTACAAACCTAACAACACCCGTGCCCTAGCCCACATACTACTCCAGCAAAGGCACAGTCCCAAAAGACATGGCGCACAGTCTCCTCCCTGCCACAAGAGGATCTTGGACAGGTGGGGGATTATGCACCAAACTATACGGTACATGATGGAACGTACCGGCAAGCACTTATGGAGGCTCAACCAATTCAGGTCCTTGAACCTGTTGTCCAGACCCCGCGCCTGCACCCCTCCCAGACCACTTCCGAGATGCCCACTACAGGCGCCGGACTCCCTGCCTTTCTGACCTCCTCGTACAGGTGCCTGTGATCTAAACCTACTCGGGCAACTTCAACCTCTGGGTGCGCACGCAGCCACCGGGCCGCATGACCAAAGTGCCACGGCAGCTGTTCCGCGAGGACCCGTGTTAGACCACACCATTATGCTTCTCGCCTGAATCGAGAAGAACACCGCAGGAGGTAACCGGACGGGTATCACTGGATGAGCAAGCTCCGTTAACAAGAAAGAAACAAAAAATTGTGTCCAGCTTGAGGGGGAAATGTGGTACCCCCTACCTCCCTCCCGATGGGACAGAGCATGCGTGCCCTGGCGACCCACTCGCACCTGCCACTCCACATGAACTGAAACACAAGCCTCACTGAGGCCTCCTCAGACAAGCCGGGCAATGGGTAGATGTCGCCAAATACAAAAGAGATGGCAACACATCCACCTTAGGACCAGGACTTTTCCCATAAAAGACAAATACCTAGCCTTCCACATTGCTAGCTTCCTCTGTACCACTGCGTCCGATGTTCAGTTTAGCGTCGCTGAGCCGGAGTCTCAAAATGGACCCGAGAACCTCAGGGACCCCTCACAGAGAGATACCCCCCAGGCACATCCGTTCTACCGCCCCATCTTCCGAAAAACTTGACGGAAGACTTTGCATGGTTCAGAACCGCTCCCCGACGCTCGGGTGAAATCCCCAAAGATGGCAAGGGACCTTGTCAGGCACGAGTCCTTGCACAGCAGCAAGGAAGTGTGGTCGGCGTACTCGTCATCTTAACATGCAGCCCACCACTTCCAGGGATCAGTTTTCCCACCCCTGTGTCTGCCCTAATGGCAGCCCCCAGAGGCTCCATGTACAGAACGAAGAGGAGAGCCGAGAGTGGGCACCCCTGCCTGACCCCAGACGCAGAGGTCAAAAACATCACCCAAGTGACTATTTACACTAACTCGGCACCCCGCTCCGTCATATAATGTACAAATCCATCCTATGAACTTCTCCCCAAATCCTAATCGACCTAACACTCTGAATAAAAGGATCTATTCACGCAATCAAAGGCTTTCGCCTGATCTAGCGCTGCTACCATTAAAGGCAGTCCTCTATCTTCAACCCAAGCGATGGAGTCCCTGATTAACTGTAGGTTCCATCTATAGAGCGGCCCTCTGCCCCGCACGTCTGATCCTCATGGACGATGTAGGGAAGGGCTGTGCGCAACCGGTCTGCTAAAACCTTTGCAAGTAGCTTGTAATCTACACACAGCATGGTCAACGGCCGCCAGTTGCCAAGGTCTGTTACTTCCCCTTCTTATATAAAAGTGACAGCACACCAACAGCCATTGATCCCCCGGGACCCCGTCTCAAGGATGGCCTTCAAGACTTCGAGGACCACTGGTCCAAGTATACCCCAAAACTTGAGATAAAACTCAGCCGGCAGCCCATCCATCCCAGGCACCTTCCCTTTTCCCATCCTCCTAAGAGCGCTCTCAACCTCTTCTAGTGAAATCTGGGCCTCCATCACTTCTCTAATGTCCTCCGGCAACCGCCTGGACAAGTGTTCTAAAAACACATTTCCCTGCTCTACATCTATTTCCCTTTCCTTAAATAAACCTTGGAAATGATCAGTTGTCACCCTGACCATATCCTCTGGTTCTCTAACTATACTACCATTTTCTTCCCTAACGCCATGCATTACCTTCCTACTCTGTCTGGCCCTAACTGACTTAAAGAACATAGCAGAACAAGTCTCATTATGTTCTAGAAAGCCACTATCTTTTGGCTCCAGGAAAGCTCGAGCCTTCTGCTCCTGCAACTCCTGAGCTGCGCCTTTAGGGTTGCGGATCTCCCAGTCAAGCGACCCGCCGAGGTTGCCTGCCTCGTATTCGGGTTCAATTAACCTTTGGATACGATCCACCTCCCTCCTCTCCTCCTTTTTTTCCTCTTGCAATACCCTATTATAAAAGCCTAATCCTCACCTTAACTAATTCCCACCACTCTAACACCCCTCGCACATGGACCGGAGGCCTTCAAGCCTCAAAAGAAACCATAAAACCCGTCAGCAAAAGCCTGCTCCTCCAGCACATCCCAATCTAACTTTAGTACCCCCTACCAAAAGAGGCAGGCTGGCGACCCCACCTGCAGGAGCACCCCGTCGTAATCCGAAAAGAAAACAGGCAACAGCCGCCCAGACAACACCCAAAGACCTGGGTACAAAAATATAGTCGAGCCTCCGCTCAACCCCCTGGAGTTGCGCCATGTAGGACCGGCCATTTTTGGAAGTAGTGTGCAGACCACCATCTGCCAGACCATGGCAAGCCATTAGCCCGGCAATGGCGCCTGCACTGCTATCCCCCCTATTCCTAAATCTGTATTAAAATCCCCCTATCACTAATTTCCTGTTGTGACACACAGGGCGTCAGACAGTCCACCATCTCCCTCCTGTCTGCCACCACCTGTGGCCCATACACCACCACTAATCTAAATTTACAATCCCTTATCGTGACATCCCACCCCCTATAACCCTCCCCATTACCACAAAGAATCCTCCACTTTTACCTCCCTGTGCCCACACAAAATCCCTACCCCCGATGAGTGCACCCCCAATACCCCAAACCGACTCCCCCTTGTCCCACTCCCTCTTAAACCTACTAACATCCCTCCATCCCTCAGGTGAACCTCCTGTAAAAAACAAAATCAAACCCCACACCCTCCAAATAACTAAAAAACTGCCCTCCTCTTAACAAAATCCCTTAAACCCCTTACATTTAAACTAACAAAAGTAAAATTAGACCCCATGAAAGAATAAAATAAAAACATGTAATACACTCAAATTCTAAACCCAGACAGAAAAAAAAAACAAAAACAGGAGACTCACCCGTGCTCCCCTGCTCCATATCTGCCGTGAGAACACCATCCGTCTCCCGACATCCCCCCACTCTTCCTCCATCTCACCAGCCCAGGATGCAGGAATAGTGTTTGGCTCCGGGGTGCCATGCACCCTGGGTCAGCCCTGTCTGCTAAATGACTTAAATGTAAATGTAAATGTCTACCCCCACAAGCCTCCCCTCCCCAGTACTGCAGCTGGATTGGAAAAAAATCGGGGCTCCCCAATAAAAATCTCCACCTCCTCCTGTACCCAGTCCTGAGACTTGTTAGGTGTGTCCCCGCAACAGTCGAGGCCTGGAAAATAACAACAACCCAGAGTTTCTCCACCCCCATCACTCTCTTGGCATCCCTCCCTCTCACTGTCGGCCAATCGCACCCTCCTCTTCATTCTCTTCTTTGGTGATGGGCAGTGGAGAGATGCCACCCTCCCCCCCGCCCGCTCCTCCACCATACCCTCATCTCTTCACAATGCACTTTTCCCCCAGTCCACTTGCTCTTCCACAGTCTCCTTCTCCAACACTCCTCCCTCGCTTTCTTCTCTCTCATGCTCCTCCACTCGGTTGCCTTCTTCCGCCACTTTTCCTGGTTCTCCTACTCCCGTGCCTTCCGTTTCCTTCTCTCTTCCATCCACCGCTTCTTGCTCCTCCTCCTTCCTTGTGGCCTTCCCCACTGGACCTGTACTCTGGTCATGAGGCGTGCTTCCTTTCCCTCCTCTTCTTCCCCCATCCCCGCTCCTGCTCCCCCCCAGCCGCAGACGCATATGACCTCTGACGAGCCGGGCACCCCGCCACAGGTGTGCTGACGAGCCACACCCGTGGCACGCCTTAGGCTTGTCACAATCCCTCGCCTCGTGTTCCTCAGATCCACAAAATCTGCATTTTCTTGTGCTGCACGAAGCGAATATGTGGCCGTAGACCATACAGCGCCTGCAAAATGGGGGCTGGCGTGCATAAAACAACGTCCCCCTGTCAGCCCCTAGGAAGAACATAGCAGGAGGATGGAGGTAGCCACCATGTCCCTTTGGGTCCTCCCTGAGGAGTGCCTGGAAGCCTCTCCTCCCATTCCAAAACCCAAGGGAGTCGTTGAGGTGCCTTGCTGAGGAGACGTTATCCATGTACCTCCCCAGAAAGGCCCTCACCTCTTCGTCCTTAACGTATGGGTTGTAAATGTTGACAGTTACAACCCTAAAGTTGTTCTTCGCCAGGCTTGTTATTTCATAGTGGCTCATCGGTCTCTCACCTCCCACTGCTCTTGCCCTTCTCAGGATATCATCGTGTTTCTCCTCTGTATATAGTGCCACGTCAGTATGCTCCCTCCAACGAGTTGCCTTGGAAACAAAACACGTCCTTCACCGTCAGCTTTAGAATCCCCATCAATATTATCTTTCCAAAAGATTCCCGTCCTAAAGGCTCCAACTCCTTTTCCTTCCAAGCAAACCGAATCGTGTTGGCCAGCCCAATCCCAGGGACCGACCGTGTTGATGTATTTAGCACCATCTCCGCAAGGAGAATGGCGCTCGTTCTCTTCTCTTCCAAAACAAGTAAAAGAAAAACCAAAGTGACCGAGCCTATCTGGTGAAACTACACAGAGACAGGAACAATCACCCACAAACACACAGTGAAACCCAGGCTACCTAAATATGGTTCCCAATCAGAGACAATGACTAACACCTGCCTCTGATTGAGAACCACATCAGGCCAGACATAGAAATAGACAAACAAGACATCCAACATAGAATGCCACTCAGATCACACCCTGACCAACCAAAACATAGAAACATATAAATAAACTATGGTCAGGGTGTGACACTACCATACCCCATTCAATGGCACTTAAGTATTTTTCTTGACCATTCACCATCAGAATGGCACACATTCACAATCCGTGTCTCAATTGTCTCAAGGCTTAAAAATCAATATTTGACTTGTTTCCTCCCCTTCATCTACACAGATTAAATGGTATTTAACAAGTGACATCAGTAAGGGATCATAGCTTTCACCTGGATTCACCTGGTCAGTCAATGTCATGGAAAGAGTAGGTGCCCTTACTGTTTGGTACACTCAATGTAAATCGTAGAATGTATCAGTGTCACCTACTGTCAAGAGGGTTCACAACTATTTTGCATAAAAATTCAAGATAGTTGGGAACAGATTGTCGAAGTCTCAACACCATCCCATAGGATTTATGAACTGATATACAAAACAACATTTGACGCATCAATCAGTGCTTTTCAATTTAAGATATTATAGAACATTTGCACTACAAAAATAATGCTCAGTATATGGTGCATTCAACTGTCATCTCTGTGCAGACTACCACGCAGAAACAGAATCAAAAGAGCATCTCGATATTGGTACTGTCAGTCTGTGGCTTGTTTTTGGAGTCAGGTCCAGGAAAGGTTGTTATGTCATAATATCAGGTCGCATTTGGACCTGCAAACTGTAATGTTGGGGGATTTGAAGGACCACAGTCCTTTAATAGGAAATATCGTGTTTTTTTGGTGGGGCAATTTCGGCATAAATGTTGCAGATTGGGAGGTTCAAGTCCCTCGTGAGACAACATGATAGAATGGAGGGATGTATTTTAAGAGGAAATGGTAGAATGATTATTTACTGGGAAAGATGGGTTGATATGTGGCTGTCTGAAGGTATGACTGAATGAATGTGGGAATGAATGCATATACAAAATATATGGTCCTCCAATCAGGGGTGAGGGTGGGAATGTGATTATTGTATGTTTTGTGTTTAGTTATTTATATTTAGTGTTTTGGTTTCACGCTGTGAGCACTGTGTGTGCTGGTCCTGGTGGCGCCCTGACGGCATCATGGGTCAGGTAGGGACTAGGCATCCACTGACCAGAGCACAGAAGTAGGTTATTTCTTTCCCAGGAAACTGCACTCTGTGGACATTTGTAGTGCTGCTCAGGACAAACACCATGTTCAACTATTCTTGGCCTACAATTTAAACCACAATTAGTTAATTAAATGAGGTGTTAGTGATGGCTGGAACAATACAATTACATTTGTCCATATTCTTTATCTCTTAAATTTGCTGACTTCAAATAGTTATCTTAACATTGCTTCTTTTTTGGTGTACCATCTCACAATGTTGCAGGCAATGGAATACCCAATCACTTGGCAAAGTATGGATGAGGATGCCCTTAAAAGACTGGGGAAGAGTTGGTGCATTGCGCCACAGTACAGGCAGACATGTATAGGGAAGATGTGGGATCTACGTTGATCAGGGTATCAATCTTTGGGACCGATCCCTTCTCATCTGAAGTAAACAGTATTTATGCTGCAATAGTTTATGTGTCGGGGGGCTTGGGTCAGTTTGTTATATCTGGAGTACTTCTCCTGTCTTATCTGGTGTCCTGTGTGAATTTAAGCATGCTCTCTCTAATTCTCTTTCTCTCTCTCGGAGGACCTGAGCCCTCGGACCATGCCTCAGGACTACCTGGCATGAAGACTCCTTGCTGTCCCCAGTCCACCTGGCTGTGCTGTTGCTCCAGTTTCAACTGTTCTGCCTGCGGCTATGGAATCCTGACCTGTTCACCGGACGTGCTACCTGTCCCAGACCTATTATTTGACCATGCTGGTCATTTATGAACATTTGAACATTTTGGCCATGTTCTGTTATAATCTCCACCCGGCACAGCCAGAAGAGGACTGGCCACCTCTTATATCCTGGTTCCTCTCTAGGTTTCTTCCTAGGTTTTGGCCTATCTAGGGAGTTTCTCCTAGCCAAGGTGCTTCAACACCTGCATTGCTTGCTGTTTGGGGTTTTAGGCTGGGTTTCTGTAAAGCACTTTGAGATATCAGCTGATGTATGAAGGGCTATATAAATACATTTGATTTGATTTGACTAAACAGAGCAAGTGCACTTTGCTCAGCAGTATCCTGACATGTCAGTACTATTTGATAATGCACTAAACTACAAAGATGGTCCTCTTCATGATGCCCTCTGATATCTTGTAAACACAACAGAGAGATCTGCTACTAGTTAGTGCTGCTGTGCGTTTTTTTGTAATAGAATGTATTTTATATACCTGTAATACACCTCCATACACAAACACCAAAGAGAAGAGCATGCAACATTGAAAACATAACATTTTAGACAGCTAACAGAACCTAGAACTATATTTTACATATGACATAAACAATTCAGCACAGTTGACAATAATTAAAAGCAATCAACAGTGAGTGTGTGTGGATGGGGGGGGGTCATCAAAACAAGGTTCATAGGACAGGCGAGTATATCGGTAAACTTCTGTGAGAGAGAGAGAGAGAGAGAGAGAGAGAGAGAGAGAGAGAGAGAGAGAGAGAGAGAGAGACTGCAAACTGTATTGTTGGGGGATTTGAAGGACCACAGTCATTCAATAAGAAATATCATTGTGCTCTTGGGTAAAGTGTTTATTTTTGGGGCAATTGCAGCAGAAATGTTGCAAATGGGGAGGTTCAAGCCCCTAGTGAGACACAATGGTAGAATGGAGGGATATATTGGGATACAGTATATTGGAGGGAAATGGAAGAATGATGATTTACTGGGAAACATGGGTTGATAGAGGTTGTCTGAAGGTTTGATTGAATAAATGTGGAATACATGCATCCACAAATACACAGTATAACTGCTTGAGGTCCTCCAATCAGGTGTGAGGGAGGGAATGTGATTATTGTATGTTTTGTGTTTAGTTATTTATGTTTTGTGTTTGGGTTTCACGCTGTGTGCACTGTGTATGCTGGTCCTGGTGGCGCATTGCCAGCGTCTACGGGCTGGTCATGAAAGGACACCCAATGACCAGTGCACTCACTGAGGGGAGCGGACATTCGTATTGTATTGCTGTTGTTCTAATTAAAATGATATATATATATATACACATATGTCACTTTCCATCCACTCATGTTATTCTCCATCACACAGAATTGTCAGTTCATTGTAACATGTGAATTTCTTTCTAAAATACGGATGTGTTTGATTTGCATTTTAGCAGTGATGTAACGGCAGATTTCCTCCTCTGAACACTATGAAATACACTATGAAATACAAAATCAATAAACGATAACGTGAAATAAACCAAATCGAAACAGCACCGTGTGGCGAAAAACAAAATATGGTTCTCAATCACGGACAACGATAAACAGCTGCCTCTGATTGAGAACCATACCAGGCCGAACACAGAAATAGAAAAAACATAAAAACATAAAAATAGACTGCCCACCCCAACTCACGCCCTGACCATACTAAATAAAGACTAAACAAAGGAATAAAGGTCAGAACGTGACTAGTGATCTGTTTTCTTTTTCTTTCTTTTCTTTCTGGAATGTATTTTATATACCTGTAATACACCTCCATACACAAACACCAAAGAGAAGAGCATACAACATTGAAAACATAACATTTCAGACAGTTAACAGAACCGATAACTATATTTACATATGACCAACAATCAAGTACAGTTGGCAATAATTAAAAGCAATCAACAGTGGGGGGTGGGGGTAATCAAAACAAGAGAGAGAGAGAGACAGAGAGAGAGAGAGAGAGAGACACAGAGAGAGAGAGAGAGAGAGAGAGAGAGAGAGAGACACAGAGAGAGAGAGAGAGAGAGAGAGAGAGAGAGAGAGAGAGAGAGAGACACACACAGAGAGAGAGAGAGACACACAGAGAGAGAGAGAGAGAGAGAGAGAGACAGAGAGAGAGAGAGAGCAGAGAGAGAGAGAGAGAGAGAGAGAGACAGAGAGAGAGAGAGAGAGAGAGAGAGAGAGAGAGACAGTGAAATTAGCCTACATGAAGGGGTTGAATTGATTAGGTGGCGATGAAATTCAGATTAGCTAGTAATGTTTTCCAGAACGTACTCTGTGTTTGAAAGGTTGTTGACATTGTGATTTGTTCCATGTGTATATATTCAATGATCAGTTGGTGCTAATGCTGTATAGAGTTTTTTGGTTATCCAGTTTTAAAAGATGCATTTCTTCCCCAGAGCAAAATAAATACAGAAAAGTTTGTTTTGTTGGGGTAGAGGGTCAAAGTTGCCTAGGTCGTCAAGGAGACAAATGCCCTGTGTATAGGCTACTTGGCTCTAACATACATTCTTTGTCCTGATCTTGTCCACATTCTGATTGTGTCCACATTTCCAGACAGGTGTAGACACAATAAGCTGCCTTTACATAGGCAGCCCAATTCTGATTGTTGTTCACTAAATGGTCTTTTGACCAATCAGATCAGATCGAAAAACATCTGATTTAAAAATACCTTATGTGATTTTTCAAAAGACCAATTAGTTGAAAAAAAGGTCGAAATTGGACTGCCTTTGTAAATGCAGACTAGAAAAGATATGTGGGAACTCCTTCAAGACTGTTAGAAAAGCATTCCAGGTGAAGCTGGTTGAGAGAATGCCAGGAGTGTGCAAAGCTGTCATCAAGGCAAAGGATGGCTAATTTTGAAGAATCTCAAATATAAAATATATTTTGATTTGTTTTACACTTCTTTGGCTACTACATGATTCTACATGTGTTATTACATAGTTTTGATGTAAATAGTGAAAATATAGAAAAATCCTGGATGGAATAGGTGTGTCCAAATTTTGGACTGGTACTGCATATTTTTTTCAGGGACAGGTGGCAACTGATGCATTCATTTCACTCCATTGCATTGGCTTGGCAGGACAAAACCGTTGTGGCCTACTGGTTTGGAGGTAAGACATTTTAACAACGTCTGATATAAAAAACAAGTTGATGTCCGCACCCCGCTGAAATCTAATTAGCACAATAAACAATTTGCCATAAAAACATGTCAGTTTAATTAAGCTAGATATGTTTTTTTGCATTGAATGCATCTGCCCATGTCACACTTCTGCATCTGAGCTGAAAGGTGACAGAGATAGAGCAATGTTTGTCAGTCCAGAGACATCCCGAGAATTGGTCTTGTCACAAAAGTTTCTGTACAACCCCGATTATGACTCCTCTGTGGAAAGATGAGATTTCCACGTATATGTACATGTCGGTTGTTTTGCTCTAGGATACTCACAGGCCCCAAAAGACCTGTCTGAATGTCCCCCACTACCAGTTGAAAACATTTATGGAACTTATGGACTGTTTTAAAAAAAAGATGTTAAATGCATGTAATATATATATATATATATATATATATTCATGTTTCTTAAACCTCTCAGATATAAGACAGACACGGCAGAAAAAAAACTTTCTTTACATTTTAGGGGAGGACTGTTTTTCATGAAGTGAATCTGTTATTCAATGCGTTTGTGTGGCCTAATAGCAGTAAGGCCAAATTACATTTTTCTTTAAAAATATTGCACATCCCACCCCATCACCCAGACAGATGTAGAACTTTGGCACCTCCAGTCCAGCAGGAAAATCACCCTATCCCAGGAGTTTAGTCAGTAGTTTAATCAGCAGCGTTCAACATCACTACTTTATAATAGAAGTAGAGACACAATTGCTATGTGGTCTCCCGATTAAATGTCCAGATGGTGCAGTTGATGTAATCTGTCCATCTATATGAAAATTACCCTGCTTAATTGTCTAATGATATTGCAGTTTACATATCTATTTATGGCTCTACCAACTCCAGGACATTATTTTTTCAAGTAATGTGAGCCAAAAAATATTTCATTTTATATGGAATGGCAAACCAGATAAAGTTAAATGGGAATATTTTTATACAAGTTTGGAGGGCTAAAACAATGAAATATTAAGACATTAAACCTCTCTCTTAAAGGTCTCTTATACCGAAATTGTATCTAAATACATCCAACTTTTAAAAGGGGGCTATTTGCTGTTATACAGATGAAAACTATCCATTTCGGGTCTCAATGTCCTTTCAGTTTGGTGGATCATTTTTTTATTTTTTTTATTTTACACACAGGAAACTGTGAGAGGGAAAAATCAGCAGCGCTGCAGTTCTTCACACAAACCGGTGCACCTGGCACCTACTACCTGTAACGGGTTTCTTCTAACTCCTCCTCTGACGAAGAGGTGGAACAAGGATCGGACCAAAATGCAGCGTGGTTAGTTAGATACATCTTTAATGAAGATGAAGCACGAACAATACAAAACAACAAACGAGAAAGCACAGAGCAGCCCTATCTGGTGCAACAAACACAGAGACAGGAACAATCACCCACAAACACACAGTGAAACCCAGGCTACCTATATATATGGTTCCTAATCAGAGACAACGACTAACACCTGCCTCTGATTGAGAACCATATGAGCCAGACATAGAAATAGACAAACAAGACATCCAACATAGAATGCCCACTCAGATCACACCCTGACCAACCAAAACATAGAAACATACAAATAAACTATGGTCAGGGTGTGACAGTAACCCCAAGGTGCAGACTCCGGCCGCAAAACCTGAACCTATCGGGGAGGGTCTGGGTGGGCATCTGTCCGCGGTGGCGGCTCCGGTGCTGGACGTGGCCCCCACTTCACCGTAGTCCTCCCCCACCATGTCCGCTTCCGTGACCTCCTAGCCACGGCAACCCTACTAAATAACACGGGACAGAGGGGCAGCTCGGGACAGAGGGGCAGCTCGAGACAGGGGCAGCTCAGCACTGAGGGGAAGCTCAGCACTGAGGGGAAGCTCAGCACTGAGCGGAAGCACAGGGCTGAGAGGAAGCCCAGCACTGAGAGGAAGCCCAGTACCGAGAGGAAACTCAGCCAGGCAGTTGAATCCAGCAGATCCCAGCTGGCTGGCAGTTCTGGCAGATCCTGAATGACTGACGAATCTGGAAGAGTCTGGTTGACTGGCAGATCTGGAAGAGTCTGGTTGACTGGCAGATCTGGAAGAGTCTGGTTGACTGGCAGATCTGGAAGAAGTCTGGCTGACTGGCAGATCTGGAAGTCTCGGCTGACTGGTGGATCTGGCAGACTGATGGCTCTGGCTGCTCCATGCTGACTGACAGCTATGGCTGCTTCATGCTGACTGGCGGCTCTGGCTGCTCCATGCTGACTGGCAACTCTGGCGGCTCCTTGCAGACTAGCAGCTCCATGCAGACTGGCAGCTCCGGCTGCTCCATGCAGACTGACAGCCCTGGCTGCTCCATGCAGACTGGCAGTTCCGGCTGCGCTAAACGGGCAGGAGACTCCGGCAAAGCTGTAAAGGCGGAAGGCTCCGGCAGCGCCAATCAGGCGGGAGACTCCGGCAGCGTAGGAGAGGAGGAAGGCTCCGGCAGCGCTGGAGAGGTGAGGCGCACAGTAGGCTTGATGCGTGGTGCTGGCACTGGTGGTACTGAGCCGAGGACACGCACAGGAAGCCTGGTGCGGGGAGCTGCCACCGGAGGGCTGGGGTGTGGAGGTGGTACTGGGTAGACCGGACCGTGCAGGAGCATTGGAGCTCTTGAGCACCGAGCCTGCCCAACCTTACCTGGTTGAATACTCCCGGTCGCTCTGCCAGTGCGGCATGGTGGAATACCCGCACTGGGCTATGCAGGCGAAACGGGGATACTGAGCGTAAGGCTGGTGCCATGTAAGCCGGCCCAAGGAGACGCACTGGGGACCAGATGCGTAGAGCCGGAATAGAACGCACCGGGCTATGCACCCACACTGGAGACACCGTGCGCACCACAGCATAACACGGTGCCTGCCCGGTCTCTCCAACGCTCCGGTAACCACAGGAAGTTGGCGCAGGACTCCTACCTAGCGTTGTCATACTCCCCGTGAGCCTCCCCCAATAATTTTTTTAGGCTGACTCCCGGGCTTCCTATCGTGCCGCCGTGCTTGCTTCAACAACTCCATTTTTCTATACCCCTCTTCGCACTGCTCCAGAGAATCCCAGGCGGGCTCGGGCACTCCTCCTGGGTCGGCCGCCCACCTGTCTATTTCTTCCCACGTAGTGTAGTCCAGATTCTGTTCCCATGTCCTTTCCTCTCTGTGTTGCTCCTGCTGCCGCTGTTGCCTGTTACCACGCCGCTTGGTCCTTGGTTGGTGGGTGATTCTGTAACGGGTTTCTTCTAACTCCTCCTCTGACGATGAGGTGGAACAAGGATTGGACCAAAATGCAGCGTGGTTAGTAAGATACAGCTTTAACCTCTTGAAACTCTGGGGGCGCAATTTCATTTTTGGATGAAAAACGTTCCCGTATTAAACAAGATATTTTGTCACAAAAAGATGCTCGACTATGCATATAATTGATAGCTTTGGAAAGAAAACACTCTGAATTTTCCAGAACTGCAAAGATATTGTCTGTGGGTGCCCTAGAACGGGAGCTACAGGCAAAACCAAGATGAAACGGCAACCAGGAAATGAGCAGGATTTTTGAGGCTCTGTTTTCCATTGTCTCCTTATATGGCTGTGAATGCGAGAGGAATGAGCCTGCCCTATCTATCGTTTCCCCAAGGTGTCTGCAGCATTGTGACGTATTTGTAGGCATATCATTGGAAGATTGACCATAAGAGACTACATTTTCCAGGTGTCCGCCCGGTGTCCTCCGTCGAAATTGGTGCGTCATTTTCAGCTGCTGGTATTTTCCATGGGATTCAGAGGGAAAGCATGCTTCCACGAACGACATATCAATGAATGGTTTGTTTTGTTTGATCGTAGCTAGCTAGCTACATAGCCGTCTTTGTATCTAAGACAATTGTGTAGCCTAGAAGCGATTTTCTAGGTTAGCTGGCCAGCTATTGTCGTTCTTCTAACGTAGCTAGCCAGCTAGCCCCGAATAACAGCACTGTAGTAACTATTACAGTACAACGGTTTGTTTTGTTTGATCGTAGCTAGCTAGCTACATAGCCGTCTTTGTATCTAAGACAATTGTGTAGCCTAGAGCGATTTTCTAGGTTAGCCAACCAGCTATTGTCGTTCTTTTAAAGTAGCGGAGCGCAATCAACCTTGCTAGCTAGCCAGCTAGCCCCGAATAGCAGCACTGTAGAAACTATTACACTCGACGGAACGACTTGATTAGTGTAGTGTCAACATCGCAGCCACTACCAGCTAGCCTACTCCAGCAGTACTGTATCATTTCAATCATTTTAGTCAATAAGATTCTTGCTACGTAAGCTTAACTTTCTGAACATTCGAGACGTGTAGTCCACTTGTCATTCCAATCTCCTTTGCATTAGCGTAGCCTCTTCTGTACCCTGTTAACTATGTGTCTATCTATCCCTGTTCTCTCCTCTCTGCACAGACCATACAAACGCTCCACACCGCGTGGCCGCGGCCACCCTAATCTGGTGGTCCCAGCGCGCACGACCCACGTGGAGTTCCTGGTCTCCGGTAGCCTCTGGAACTGCCGATCTGCGGCCAACAAGGCAGAGTTCATCTCAGCCTATGCCTCCCTCCAGTCCCTCGACTTCCTGGCACTGACGGAAACATGGATCACCACAGATAACACTGCTACTCCTACTGCTCTCTCTTCGTCCGCCCACGTGTTCTCGCACACCCCGAGAGCTTCTGGTCAGCGGGGTGGTGGCACCGGGATCCTCATCTCTCCCAAGTGGTCATTCTCTCTCTCTCCCCTTACCCATCTATCTATCGCCTCCTTTGAATTCCATGCTGTCACAGTTACCAGCCCTTTCAAGCTTAACATTCTTATCATTTATCGCCCTCCAGGTTCCCTCGGAGAGTTCATCAATGAGCTTGATGCCTTGATAAGCTCCTTTCCTGAGGACGGCTCACCTCTCACAGTCCTGGGCGACTTTAACCTCCCCACGTCTACCTTTGACTCATTCCTCTCTGCCTCCTTCTTTCCACTCCTCTCCTCTTTTGACCTCACCCTCTCACCTTCCCCCTACTCACAAGGCAGGCAATACGCTCGACCTCATCTTTACTAGATGCTGTTCTTCCACTAACCTCACTGCAACTCCCCTCCAAGTCTCCGACCACTACCTTGTATCCTTTTCCCTCTCGCTCTCATCCAACACTTCCCACACTGCCCCTACTCGGATGGTATCGCGCCGTCCCAACCTTCGCTCTCTCTCCCCCGCTACTCTTTCCTCTTCCATCCTATCATCTCTTCCCTCTGCTCATACCTTCTCCAACCTTTCTCCTGACTCTGCCTCCTCAACCCTCCTCTCTTCCCTTTCTGCATCCTTTGACTCTCTATGTCCCCTATCCTCCAGGCCGGCTCGGTCCTCCCCTCCCGCTCCGTGGCTCGATGACTCATTGCGAGCTCACAGAACAGAGCTCCGGGCAGCCGAGCGGAAATGGAGGAAAACTCGCCTCCCTGCGGACCTGGCATCCTTTCACTCCCTCCTCTCTACATTTTCCTCCTCTGTCTCTGCTGCTAAAGCCACTTTCTACCACTCTAAATTCCAAGCATCTGCCTCTAACCCTAGGAAGCTCTTTGCCACCTTCTCCTCCCTCCTGAATCCTCCTCCCCCTCCCCCCCTCCTCCCTCTCTGCAGATGACTTCGTCAACCATTTTGAAAAGAAGGTCGACGACATCCGATCCTCGTTTGCTAAGTCAAGCGACACCGCTGGTTCTGCTCACACTGCCCTACCCTGTGCTCTGACCTCTTTCTCCCCTCTCTCTCCAGATGAAATCTCGCTTCTTGTGACGGCCGGCCGCCCAACAACCTGCCCGCTCGACCCTATCCCCTCCTCTCTCCTCCAGACCATTTCCGGGGACCTTCTCCCTTACCTCACCTCGCTCATCAACTCATCCCTGACCGCTGGCTACGTCCCTTCCGTCTTCAAGAGAGAGTGAGTTGCACCCCTTCTGAAAAAACCTACACTCGATCCCTCCGATGTCAACAACTACAGACCAGTATCCCTTCTTTCTTTTCTCTCCAAAACTCTTGAACGTGCCGTCCTTGGCCAGCTCTCCCGCTATCTCTCTCAGAATGACCTTCTTGATCCAAATCAGTCAGGTTTCAAGACTAGTCATTCAACTGAGACTGCTCTTCTCTGCATCACGGAGGCGCTCCGCACTGCTAAAGCTAACTCTCTCTCCTCTGCTCTCATCCTTCTAGACCTATCGGCTGCCTTCGATACTGTGAACCATCAGATCCTCCTCTCCACCCTCTCCGAGTTGGGCATCTCCGGCGCGGCCCACGCTTGGATTGCGTCCTACCTGACAGGTCGCTCCTACCAGGTGGCGTGGCGAGAATCTGTCTCCTCGCCACGCGCTCTCACCACTGGTGTCCCCCAGGAGCTCTGTTCTAGGCCCTCTCCTATTCTCGCTATACACCAAGTCACTTGGCTCTGTCATAACCTCACATGGTCTCTCCTATCATTGCTATGCAGACGACACACAATTAATCTTCTCCTTTCCCCCTTCTGATGACCAGGTGGCGAATCGCATCTCTGCATGTCTGGCAGACATATCAGTGTGGATGACGGATCACCACCTCAAGCTGAACCTCGGCAAGACGGAGCTGCTCTTCCTCCCGGGGAAGGACTGCCCGTTCCACGGTCTCGCCATCACGGTTGACAACTCCATTGTGTCCTCCTCCCAGAGCGCTAAGAACCTTGGCGTGATCCTGGACAACACCCTGTCGTTCTCAACCAACATCATGGCGGTGGCCCGTTCCTGTAGGTTCATGCTCTACAACATCCGCAGAGTACGACCCTGCCTCACACAGGAAGCGGCGCAGGTCCTAATCCAGGCACTTGTCATCTCCCGTCTGGATTACTGCAACTCGCTGTTGGCTGGGCTCCCTGCCTGTGCCATTAAGCCCCTACAACTCATCCAGAACGCCGCAGCCCGTCTGGTGTTCAACCTTCCCAAGTTCTCTCACGTCACCCCGCTCCTCCGCTCTCTCCACTGGCTTCCAGTTGAAGCTCGCATCCGCTACAAGACCATGGTGCTTGCCTACGGAGCTGTGAGGGAACGGCACCGCAGTACCTCCAGGCTCTGATCAGGCCCTACACCCAAGCAAGGGCACTGCGTTCATCCACCTCTGGCCTGCTCGCCTCCCTACCATTGAGGAAGTACAGTTCCCGCTCAGCCCAGTCAAAACTGTTCGCTGCTCTGGCCCCCCAATGGTGGAACAAACTCCCTCACGACGCCAGGACAGCGGAGTCAATCACCACCTTCCGGAGACACCTGAAACCCCACCTCTTCAAGGAATACCTAGGATAGGATAAGTAATCCTTCTCACCACCCCCCCTTAATGATTTAGATGCACTATTGTAAAGTGGCTGTTCCACTGGATGTCAGAAGGTGAATTCACCAATTTGTAAGTCGCTCTGGATAAGAGCGTCTGCTAAATGACTTAAATGTAAATGTAAATGTAAGAGATATGTGAAAAAACACCTTGAGGATTGATTCGTAAGCAACGTTTGCCATGTTTCGGTCGATATTATGGAGTTAATTTGGAAAAGTTTGACGTTTTGGTGACTGAATTTTCGGTTAGTTTCGGTAGCCAAATGTGATGTACAAAGCGGGCGATTTCTCCTACACAAAGATTCTTTCAGGAAAAACTGAACATTTGCTATGTAACTGAGAGTCTCCTCATTGAAAACATCCGAAGCTCTTCAAAGGTAAATGATTTTATTTATTTGGTTATCTGGTTTTTGTGAAAATGTTGCGTGCTAAATGCTACGCAAAATGCTAAGCTAGCTTGCAATACTCTTACACAAATGCTTGATTTGCTATGGTTCAAAAGCATATTTTGAAAATCTGAGATGACAGTGTTGTTAAGAAAAGGCTAAGCTTGAGAGCAGGCATATTATTTTCATTTCATTTGCGATTTTCAAGAAATCGTTAACGTTGCGTTATGCTAATGAGCCTGAGGCTTTATTCACGATCCCGGATACGGGATGGGGAGTATCAAGAGGTTTTAATGAAGATGAAACACGAACAATACAAAACAACAAACGTGGAAGACCGAAACAGCCCTATTTTTTTTTTATAAAAAATAATTTATTACCTTCAATACCATTCATTCTTTACAACTCATAATTTTCATACCTACTCCAATAATGGTATTTTAATTTTAACAAAACAAAAACCCCAAACAAAACCTCAGGGTAGCATCTTCCCTCCCCGTCACCCTACAAACTACCTTTCCCTATCTCCCCGTCCCTAATCTATCCCCTTACAAATCTAAATGACACCCAGCCCTAAACCCCCCTTCCACCTCTCCCGAGCAGCATGCTGCCCCCACTTCCTCTCCTCCCTCTTCATCCTGCCCCTCAAATCTCCTTCCACCCTCCTCACTATCCCTTCCACCCCCCAATCTCTCCCTGTCTTCACCATGTTCTGCCTGGCTTCCCACAGCCCCCATTTAAAGAGACTCATGAGAAGCCAGAGCAGAAACCTGTCCCTATCCGTCCCTCTCGCTCTCCCTACACCTCTCTCTAACCTGGCCCACGTCAATACAAAATCCCCCCTTACCAAACCTAACAACACCTGTGCCCTAGCCCATACTACTCCGGCAAAGGCACAGTCCCAAAGACATGGCGCACAGTCTCCTCCCTGCCACAAGAGGATCTTGGACAGGTGGGGGGATTGCACCAAACTATACCGGTACATGATGGAACGTACCTGCAAGCACTTATGGAGGCTCAACCAATTCAGGTCCTTGAGCCTGTTGTCCAGACCCCGCGCCTGCACTCCCTCCCTGACCACTTCCGAGATGCCCACTACAGGCGCCGGACTCCCTGCCTTTCTGACCTCCTCGTACAGGTGCCTGTGATCTAAACCTTACTCGGGCAACTTCAACCTCAGGGTGCGCACGCAGCCACTTGGCCGCATGACCAAAGTGCCACGGCAGCTGTTCCTACCGAGGACCCGTGTTAGACCACACCATTACGCTTCTCGCCTGATACGAGAAGAACACCCGCAGGAGGTAACCGGACGGGTGTATCACTGGATGAGCAAGCTCCGTTAACAAGAAAGAAACAAAAATTGCGGTCCAGCTTGAGGGGAAATGTGGTACCCCCTACCTCCCTCCCTGATGGGACAGAGCATGCGTGCCCTGGCGACCCACTCGCACCTGCCACTCCACATGAACTGAAACACAAGCCTCACTAGAGGCCTCCTCAGACAAGCCGGCAATGGGTAGATGTACGCCAAATACAAAAGATATGGCAACACATCCACCTTTAATGACCAGGACTTTGCCCATAA